>NC_056739.1:63311819-63451819 GCF_019279795.1 Protopterus annectens | reverse complement strand
ATGTTTCTTGAATTCAAAGCTGAGCAGCTAGGTTGTCCTTCTGGCGTTTATGGTAGCTGACAGTGGACTGCATTTCACCAAGACAGAAAAGCAATACTTATGCATGTTTTGGATGGTTAAATGATTACCACATGGACACTTATTTGATACTTAGGTATGCAAATGCATGGCTTTAATGATGACAGCAGGAACTGAGATTAAAACAATGTGAACAGCAAACAAGAACTGGGGATGAGTATACTTCTGGATCTAGTATATTACTTCATGGTGTTTATCAGCCAGAAGCACACACTTTCACAAATGTAGAAGTTAGCTGAAAACTGCCATTTTTCTCATTGGTAGAGTAGTGTAATCCATCATCGGTGCCATTAAGGAAGATCTTTATAGTTATATGCAGAGAGACCTTAGTCTCTCAACAGTGAAATGGGTGGTGCCCACTGTGAGAAGTTGTGTAAAATCTGCAGGCAGAAAAGATATGAAATGTGTCATGCTGTAGGAAGCAAGTCTATTTTCCCAGTAGAAATGCAGCAGTGCCTTAGAAAATAAAATTGCTTCACACACCCTAGCAGAGCTTATTTCCTATCTACAGTCATAATCCCTTTATTGGGAATATAACTTTTTGTTTGCTTTGAGGGGAATTATTCAGAATTCAAATATGATCCAGCAGTGGAAGGAAAGGATCCGGATTTTTTTTACCTTATAAAGTAAAGAGTTTGCGCTAACATATTACATTAAGTGAATATTGTCTACTGCTGCCTCAAGCCAAGGCACTCCTGGAACTTCTTAAGGTTAATGGAACCCATAATCATTAACAGCCAACTCGTTTGTTGTTGGTGTCAAGTGAAAAGCGCCTGCCCTCAGTGCATTAACTAGTCACTAGACAGCAGTGCAGAGTTAAAGCCCATACCCTCAACACTCACATCTGAAATGGATGGAACTGTCAGAAGATCTGGTAAAAAAACAGACAAAAGTTATGTACTCACCATCATGCTAAACCAAAGTTGCCTTCTTCTGTCTGCCTCACCAGTTGGGTATATAGAGTCTGACTGGATATGAAGCCAGCAATTTATAGACACGGATTCAGAGCTCAGGTTACTCTCCTCTAACCATAATTCCTATCATCCTTACAGTTCCTCAGATCAAGTGTGTCTGCCTATATTATATAAGGAAGAGAAAAGGGGTATGTGAGATTAACGACACAGTGCTAGAGTGTAAGTAAGATGAGGCTCTGGACAGGTCCCATATTGTCATTTGGGAGCAACACATGCTACAATTTGGAAGGTGGACAGAGGGAGGGAAGGAGAGAAGATAGAGATGGACAAAAGAATACAACACCGATCTAGCGCTATGGTGAGTACATAACATTTTGTATCCAACTATTAAGACAGAGTCCCCAGCTACTCAAAACCACAGCAAGTCTCATGGAATGATATTTCAGAGAATGGGGAGCAAAATGAAGCCCAGGACCTAGACTACAGGTCCAGCTTGTAACAGGAAATAAAGGTATGAACAGTAAACCAAGTAGCTGCAACAGTAATATCACCAGTGATGGGTGCTCTAGAAAAGAACAATACAGATCATGCAACTGCTGTAGTAGAGTGAGCTTTAGGTTTGTGAGGTAAAGGCAATCCCTTGTCTTTGTAAACAAGAGAAATACAATTGGACAGCCACCTGGATAGTATGACCTTGCAGACACTATCCCCTAATTTATCCTTAGAAAGGGAAAGAAAGAGTTGATCAGTTTTCCTGAAATTCTTAGTGCAATATAAGTAAAATTGCAATGGGTGATAAACATCTAACAAATACAAGGCCACGTTCTCCTTTATTTGAGAAATTAGGAAACAAAACCAGCGAATTAATGCGCTAGCTTAGAGCAAATTCCAAAGCCACTTTAGGAAGAAAATTAGAATTGGTTCAAAGCAAAACCCTATCCTTGTGGAAGATCAAATACAGAGGCCTGCATGGCAGAGACTGCAGTGCTGAAAACCTCCTGGTTGAGGTAAACATCAATAGAAAAATTGTTTTCCAAGAATGAAATTTAAGGCCCACTGAAGCTGCAGGTTAGAGTCTGAAGTAGAATAGCAATATCCCAAGGTGGAAAGGGGTCTCTTAATGGTGGTCTAAGACAGAAAGCCCCTCATAAAAAATGTCTGAGATAACTTCAATGAAGCATTAAGTATATGATTCTCTCTCATATGAAAATTGAAGATAGCTGCCAATTGTAGCGTATCGGTGAAAACTCATACCTTCATGAAGCAAACTCACCAAAAAAACTCCAAAATGAAAAGTGAGGGAGGTAAGAAAGGAAACAGACATTTGGAGGAAGCCAGATGGAAAACTTTTTTCACTTACTTTTATAGACTTTTCTAGTAGCTGTTTTTTTTTTTGGGGGGGGGGTACACAGGAGCGGCCTTAAGTCAACTGGCACCCTAGGCAAAAGGGCTCCATGGCACACAACCCCACAACACCCGATGCCCCCATCCTGGTAAACCGACACCAAATACATACTGGAAAAGCACCCCTGCTACAGTGGCGCCCTAGGTGGCCGCCTAGTTGGCCTATGCCTAAGGCCGGCTATGGGGGTACAGAATATGTAGCACAGTTGATGAAAGCCAGAAAATTCTATCCATCATTGGAATTGGCAAAAACAAGGAGTTAGTTTTAGATTTTTGATGTACGGATGAGGCTAGCCAGACAGGTGAGAAGTCTGGAAGGGGATCCAGCACCCAAGAAGTGTGAATCAGATGAGGCCACAGAAAAAGGAACCATATCTATCAAGGCCAAAAAGGGGTGATGAGGAAACTTTCACTGTGCACTAAACTGCTTTCTGAAGAAACTTTGATATGAGAGGAAAGAATGGAAAAGCGCACAGGAGACTCAGTGGGCAAGTGTGAATTAGAGCATCCCTCAATGACTCTCCTCCCTGAGGGATTAGGGCAAAGTAGCTGCTGCACTTGATGGTGAAAAGGGTAGAAAAAAGATCACAGGAAGGCTGGCCCCAGAGACTAAAGATTTTGGTAGCCACTGATTGATTGAGGACCACTTGTGACGCAGAAGAATGGACCAGCTCAGCTTCCTGACACAATGGATAGGATCAGGTCTCCCCTTGTTTTTGATGTACAAGACTACTGACATATTGTCCATCTGAATCATGATCACACCCATGGGGAGGGAGTCCGGAAGAGGCTACAGTGCTGAGTGGACTGCCCTCATCTCCAGCATATAAAGTGAAGCCTGGCCTGTGTCAATGTCCCTATGCCCTGAACCATCTGCATTTGAAAATGCCCCCCCCCACTGCCTAGAGAATCCAGACAGAAATTTAGCCACCGATGGGTATGCTGTCTGCATATCCTCATTAGGCTGACTGGAAATTGCATTGGTTGATACAGCATGGACCCCTGGACTGGGAGAGTCCACTACAGCAGTCTCTTGTAAAACCTAGCATGAGGAACTACAATTATGGGAAGCTGCCATTGAACCCAGAAAGTGAAAAATGGACTTTGCCAGAGGAACTAAGTAAAATAGGACTTCAGATGCCTACTGACACAGGATAAAGACTTTGGAATTCAGGAGTTTTGAAATTTGTGGAGAAGACGTATCCAGGTGGCATCTGATAACGTCTAATATCTGTATCTGAATCAACTGAGATGTCTCCATATTGATCATGAGTCCTAATTGTGGACATAACTGTAGCAAAGATTCCTTTGTTCAAATAAGTAGATCCCTTGTGGAAGCATGTCATCTATGTATGGGAAAACCAGAAACCCCTGCAGCTTGAGATATACTGCAACCACTGCCATGCATTTGGTGAGCACCTGGGGAGCTGTTTTGAGACTAAAGGGCAGTGCCCTGAACTGAAAGTGACTAGCTCCCAGCTAAAAGTGGAGGAACCTCCTGGACTTCCTTGCTATTTTGATGAGGTAGTAGGTGTTAAGCAGGTCCACAGAGCACATCCAGTCATCCTTCCTCAAAAGAGACAAAATGGAAGGAACCATGACCATCCATCTTATGAACCGGTTTAGATGAGTGAGATCGAGAATGAGCCTGAAGTGTCTGCTTTTATTCAGAACCGAAAAGAGTCTCAAGTAGACTCTGGACCCTTCCTGGTCTGGTGGGACCTCCTGAATGACTAGTTTCTCTAGCAGCTTTAAAACTTCCAGGGCTGCTGCCTTCCTCTGACTGGGTGGAACATCAGCTAATCTTCTTTGCTTCATTTCAGGCTGAAAAAGAAATGAAAATAATGCAGCCTTTGGCTAGGATTCTCTAAATCCAGGAATCTTGTGTGATGGCTAACCAGGTTTGAGGGTAAAGAAACAAGCAGTCTCTGATTGCCTCCACGGTCTGGCAGTCAGACAACTTTTCAGAAGTGCTGGAAGGGTTTGTCAGCAAAAATGTCCTGAAACCCCTGATTCTGCAGGCCACCTCTGCGATGAGGGAAATGCCTCAGTGTCCTATAGCTCACTGTTTTATACTGTTTAATAACCTAGTAAAACAAAGTAGTACTCTGTAAAAGCACTCCTAGCTAGACTGTGTTATGCTACTTAGAACCTTACCTTATTTTGTTGGTTAGACTGTGCCTTGTGACTGTGTAATGGTGCCTCTAGACTCGGATATTGTATTCTGTGTTGCTATATGTTGGAAATTACATTAATGAATGCTTAAAAGTGTGTTGGAATGGAAATGCTGTGTTACTACCTGAGTCTATGCAAATGACTGTTTCTTACCCTTCATTTATTTTTTTTCTTATTTCCCTACCATTCCTAGGTTTCAAATCTTCTATCTTGTAGCAAGGTTTTTATACCTCTACCTACCTGGTGAAAAGGACCCCTGCAAACTATTCTAAGCATATCTTCATATAAAAAGAAACTTGCCGCCTGGTTTTAGGAACCCTGCTACCAAGGAGGCAAGAAAGTACATGTTATCTTAACCTAGCGGTAAAGCTGAACACTGGCTTAAGAACTTGTGTATCCATTGAGGTGCTCTACCTAGCCAGGATACCCAGCAGCCATACCCCCTCTCTACCCCTTAATATTTATACTTTCTCCACTCCCTGGGCTATCCCCCATAATTGTTCACGGACCATTGTAATTCTTTTATCTTCCATCTCTGTACTCTAGCTTTAGTTGCTATACAATTTGTGGCCACTAGGTAGCACTCTGAACTAGGCTATTTCTTTTTTACATCTACATTTTCTCCCTAGAATTGAATCTAATTAAAGATCTGATCCTAATTTAACAAAAAAAGAAGGAACTTTTTTCCTGCCCTTTCTTTACCACTCTTTCTGCTACTTTCCACTTAAATTGCACTCAGCTACCCCTCACCATCTCAACCACTGTATCCTTCCCTCCTCACTTGCCTGTACCAACTGAAAGTACCCCAGTAGTCGGTGCTTACAGATTGTTTCTGCTGACATTTTTCAGTTACTTGTCTTAACCTGCTCCATTCGCCCTTCGGGCTCACTTCGCTCCCCTACCCCACCCCCAATTCCCACCCACACCCAGTGGAGCTATCTTTATACTTCTGGTACCACACCCCCTCCCCTAATCAACGTATCACATACCTCTGCCAATTAACAACCCATCCCCACCCACTACTACTTCCTTTAACAACTTTACAGCTCTTATATCCTCTCCCTACCCTCTGCACTCTAATCATCCTTTTGATATCTTTATACAACTTTCTCTCCTACAGCCACCTCTATTTTATTTTATAGTATACTCTTTGCGCAATCTTTATTCTTCCTGTAATCCTACTCTTCCTAATGGCCTCAGTACTGAAGACTACATACTCAAGCCTGCTGCTCTTAACTTCTATCCTAGTTTCTCTTACTATACCCTATACTCTAACCATTTATGAACTTTATTCACTTACTGAACTTCACCACCCCCACCAACAAACTCAATCTGCTTCTCACATTAGCACACTCAACCATATAAATATAACCTCCACTTCTATCAATATACTACCAAAATATCATAGATCCAACCATGTTAGTTACTTTCAAAACAAGAAAACTTAAATAACTATTACAGAATTCTAAAGATTATACAAGCACCTCAACAACACCCCCTATTAGATGGCGACATTCATCCAAACCCTGGCCCCAATAACAACATTGCCAATGACCCACTCAATCCTACTTCTCATACTATGACTATCACAAAAAGACCCGCTAACTCTCTCCTGATAGCCCACCTCAACATTCATAGCATTAACAGTAAAATTTCACAGCTTCATGCACTCCTAGAAGTGCACTCATTTGGTATCCTCTGTATTACAGAAACTTGGCTAAATCCTCAACTCATGACCATGAAATTACCCCTCCTGGATACAACATCCTGAGATGTGACTGCAAAGCCAAAAGGAGTGGGGATGTAGCCATTCTCTATAAAACAGAACTTCAGGTCACATCCTTCAATGTGCTCCTACCCTTAGATACTAATGCAGAAACCCTTACTGCCAAATTTCAAATTAACAACTGTAAATCTATATACTTAATTTGCTCCTATCTTCCTCCTGGTAATAATATCAATATTCTTGAAAACATCCTTGATTGCCATTCTACTCGCCTACCTCAGGAAACCATAGTGCTAGGTGACTTTAATATAGACCGGGCCAACTATAACTCCCCTAATTCTATCGACCACATAAATCTATATGGCTTTTCCCAAACAATAACCACCCCTACTAGAATTCACAAACCAGGCAGTAAGGAAACCATCCTAGAATGGATCCTTATCAACAGCCATCCTGACAAATATAAACCAGGTACCCTTCCAGACGAAATTAGTGACCACGCTCTAACCTACATAATTAAACAAAAAACCCATAGCCCCAACTGAAATAACTTCAAAACCTCACGCTCTAAAAACACGTTTTTCCAGAGACCTTCCAGAATGAACTTAAGGCACGTGACTGGTCACCACTACAACATCTTCAACTTGATGAAGCGGTGACCTACTTTAATACAAAATTCCTAAAAATCCTAGAATACCATGCCCCCTCTTGTTCTACCCGTATAAGAACCAAAATTGCACCTTGGCTCACTAAAAAAAACAGGCAAATTATCCTTCTACGTAATAAAATATGGGCCAAATGGAGATCTTCCAAAAAACCCATCAGACCACCTTTACTTTAAACAGCTAGGAAATGCCACCAAAAAAGAAATTCTTCTCGATAAAAAAAGCTATTACATTCACCTCCAACAAACCCACCAGCAAAAACCACAAATGTTTTGGTCAGGCATTAACAAGCTACTTCAGCCAGGGCACTCTAAAACTCCTGCCCCATCAGGTATCTCCCATAACAACCCTAAGCAAATTGCTGATGCCTTTAACAACTACTTCATTGAAACCATTCAAACTCTAGCTAAAACAATACTACCTGCTAGCACTAACCCATTAATTATGAATAAAGGTTTTTAGTCCTAGAACAAGTGGTGCCAGATGCCAGAGGGGGTGACTGGGAGACAACCTTGGAATACAGAGAACTTCTCTGGCAACTAAGGCTGGACGCCAGTAGATCCCCAGGCCTGAATGATAATATTAACATCATTAGCGTTGTTAAAAATAGAATGGCATGCCTGTGAGGTTCTGAGCTCTAGACAGCCTCATATAGCCTTATACATTTCAAACTGTTTTATATATTTATTTTTCAACAACATAAGAATACATACATTTTTTAATGCAAGTTTAAATATTTCCAGTTTAATATTTTGAACATTTTTAAATGTAAACATTTATCTGTAATGGCATTTTGCTTTTTAACCCTGTTCCTTGTTGTACTGTTTCATCTAGTTTACGGATTTAAACAAACAAATATTACTGACATATTATTCTGTTTTAAAGATGTTTATGGTTTGGTGATGTGCCTTCCTTTTTTAATTGTATTACTTAATTGCAACTAAATTGCATTACCTAAATAATCAATCATGCAATTAGTGACTTTTGAAAGGACTATTTAATGTGGCCATTTGGCAGTTTTAACATGAACTTGAGAAAGCTCAGCATTAAGCTGAGCGAAAGCGCTTGTTTTATCATTGTGTTTTATCGTTGTGAATAAAGACCTTAAACCTAGACTTCTTTTACTGTTGGCAACCAAGTTACTGCACTTGGATTATCTTGGGTTTGACATTCTGCCTGGATTTCTTGTTTTTGGCTATGCTTTGGACTTTATCATTTTTTACTAACCCATTAATCACCACAAACAGCCCAGTCCCCTCCTTTCTTATACAACCCATACCTACATCCCTTGTCTGCACCCTCCTTCAAAAACTCAAACCAAGCACCCCTTCAGCTGACTGTCTACCAGCTGAATACCTGCAAATAGCAGCTAAAGCCATTGCCTATCCCATTTCCATCCTTATAAATAAAACAATTACAGAAAGCACAATCCCTTCCATCTGGAAAGTCTCCCATATCATCCCTCTACATAAGGGTGGTACTTATAAATGGAACGATTACAGAAAGCACAATCCCTTCCATCTGGAAAGTCTCTCATATCATCCCTCTACATAACGATGGTACTTGTACTGAGATTTCTAACTTCCGTCCAATTGCCTTGCTCTCTCCAATAGCCAAAATAATGGAAAAATGCATCCGCCAACAACTACTTGACCACCTTCTCCATAATAACTTACTTGCTAACTGTCAGCATGGTTTCAGGCCATTTCATAGTACCACCACTGCCCTACTATCCTTTTCTGACTGTATAAACTGACATTGTAACAAAAACTCTCTTTCTTCTGCTCTATTTATTGAACTTTCAAAAGCTTTCAACATGGTTAACCATCACCTACTTATGGACATATTAAAAGCCCTATCCATTGACCAACAGGCATTACTTTGGTTTAAATCTATCTAGAAAACATACAGCAAGCAGTACTCTGGGATAATAACCTATCTCTGCACCTCCCTGTTAACATTGGAGTACCTCAGGGCTCTATTTTAGGCCCTCTTCTCTTCTCAGCTTTTATTAATGATTTAAATACCAAAATTCCACAAGCCACCTGTATACAATATACAGATGATTCTACTTTAATATGTTCAGCTAAGTCCCTAACATCTCTCCAGACCCTCACTCAAACAGTATTTAATCTTGTTGAAAACTGGTTCATGCAACATTGCCTCCTTCTTAACCCCAAAAAACAAAATTATTGCTTTTTGCTCCTACTCAAAAGTCTCCACAATTTCCCTTCACAGTAACCTCCAACAATGGAACTATCATAATTCCAGACACTACAACCTGACTCCTAAGAATTACAATAGACCACAACCTTAGCTATGATGATCATATTAATACTACTATAAAATCTGTCAACAGAAAACTAGGCTCTCTTTATAGAGTCAAACCCTTCCTTACACCAGAAGCTAGAACTACTATTGCCCAGACCCACCTTATATCTACCCTGTTCTATGCTTCTGCCATTTATACCAATCTATCTAAAAGCAACCTTAGCAAACTTGCAATCAGCTATAATAACCCACCACTGTCTCAACCTCAAACAACTAGGATGGTTAGAACTGCAGAACCACCTACTTTATCAACAATACACCATCACCCAAAAGATCGTTTACCACCCCAAGAATACCCCAATCCTCACTAATCTGATTACCCCATATGAAAATCTGCCAACACTATGCTCAGCTAATAAGCTTGTAGTTTCCATTATTAAATCAAACAACCAGGCAGGGGACTCACTATTCACTAACACAGTGGGAAAAACCTGGAACCTGCTTCCAAGGGAACTCACATCTCTTTCTTCCACACTGCTTTTCAAAAAATACCTTAAAGAATACCTTACTACACACTGGCTATGTCCCTGCTCTAACCCTGACTAATATCTAAATCCCCATCTCACTCTCCCTAGACTTTTCTGCTCTGTTGTTCTATTACGTTTACCTGGGTTAACCAGTAACCTTGCCTCTAACTAGTATTTAACAAGACTTCCTTCTTACTACTTTGTAAGAGTATTCTTACTCTAAATATGCTATCCTCCACTGTACTAGATATAAATTATAATGTCTGTACATCTGTAAAAAAAAATGTTTACTTTATATTTCTGTTTGCTATTTGCATGTAATATATGATATGTCACTGCCTATGCTTGGAGCTTTTCTCAATGGGCGTCTACTGAAAATGGACATATATCCAGTTAGACTAGCCCGGTAACAAATGTAAAATAAAAATAAAATAAAATAAAATAAATGTCCATTGAAATTGCTCCCTTCTCTGCCCTGAGGCAGTCTATCTCTCAAAGCATCATGAGCAAAGCTGTAGGATTTGTGGAACCATAGTTTTTTACTACTCTTTTGGTTTTGGGAGAATGTCCTTTGAGGGGTAGAAAACTAGATACCCATTGCAGACAAACTTCTGGTAAGCTTTTCATTAACTTTGGCTCCAAAGAGAATAAATCCATTATAAGTAGCATTGAAAAAGGATGCCTTGAAGCTCTCCACAAAACTACAGAGATGCATCCAGGCAGTTCCCTGGAGAGCAATGGCAGTGCCTGATTCTCTGAAAGTGCTATCTGCTGCATTCTGATAGAAGGCACATAGACTCATTAGATATGGACTGCAGGTTAGCCAGCTGTAAGTCCACTGTCATGCAGATCTCTGCAGGCAAGGCACCTGAGAGGGACTTGGACAGTTCCTTATTCAAGCCTCTCTGGATTCTGGTTAAGTGAGCTAAATAGTTCAGTGCAGTAATGCGAACATCGCTGAAGCTTAAGTCTGTTTTCCAAACTTGTCAAAAGCCATAGACTCCTTGGTATGGGAGTGAACAGTCAATCTCTCTCTCTCTTTCTCTCTTCCAACAGCTCTTTCTAAGTGGCCACTGTAATCGCCATGGCATCTTCAGTGGGACCCTTGCTCCAGTGTAGTCTGTCTCTAGGTGAAACAAAGATCATATTAGGTTTTCATGGTATAGGCTCCACAACATCCAGCTCCTTCCATTTCCACTGTGACATCAAATAAATGAACTTGTCAGCAGGCGGGACCACCCAGGAAGTAGATGGTTCAGCTCTGAAATTGATTCCTCCTGGCAAGGTGTGTCAGTCAACCATTCCCCTCACTATCTCAATAATTCCAATATGTCTTCAAAGGAGTTGTTTTCCAAGGGTGAATCTTTGGGAACCTTCAACTTCCTCAAAATCAGTATCTTTAGTAAGGGAGTAATGAAGGGATTTCAGATGCCTCCACTTGAAAGAAGGCTTCCTATATCCCACCACAGTGAGGGATTTTGGGGAATACTCAGAAGCAGAAAGAAAGCTCTTCAAAAAATAAGGGAGCTGACTGTTCTGCTGAATATGATAAAGTGATGAGGGGACTGTTGAAGCCAGAAAGGATTAGGATGGAGCAGAGTGTGAGAAGGAAACTCTAGATTTAGATAGAACTCTCTCAAAGGCTGAAGTTGAAAAAGACCAAGAGAGAGACTCCTAGGATCCAAAAAACCTAAAAGATGTGCCTCCAGAGATCCTATCTGTCTCAGCTCCAAGGTGGACACCAGAGCCCAAGTGTCCAGAACTGATGCATCTGGTGGAGGGGACAGATACAACAGCCTCAGAGTCAACCCAAACCACTGTGTACAGAAGCTGGCCTGTTCACTCCAAGACCCCCTTAAGATTCAATGCCGACAGAGTTGAAAGGGGAAGAAACACTATCAGAGTCGAAACTGATCAAGCTACCGACTCAAATAAGGCATCTTATGGAATTAGAAAAGGAGAAATAAGAAGAGCGGTTAGTAGGAAATGAACTGGCACTTCTGGAGTGGTAGGTGCAGGGAGGATTCTCAGCTTGATCAGGGTGCTTAGAAACTTTCTCATCATCCTGTCAATGTCAGCTTCAGGAAGGCTCCTTATTGACTGTATAGACCTGAAGGAAGTTGCTGATGGGTGCCTGGAAGACTTATGAGACAATCTTTTTTGAAGAAAAGATGAAAGAGCAAGGGTCTATCTGGTTCTGGAGAGAACCTAGGAGGATGAGTGGGAGACTTGATCCTTATTGGCTCTGAAATGGCAGTCCGATCCTAAGTTCTCAGAAGCTTAGCAGCTGGATCCAAATGTCCAGAATGGTCAGGAGATCTCTTCCAGGATTTGTCCTTTTCTTTCTCTTTATCCTTCTTTCTCCCCTTTCCTTTTGCTTGTCTTTATCTTTTTCTTTCTCTTTAACTGTCTTTGTCTTGTCTCAAGACGTCTTGCTATAAGGGGAGTCAGAAGTAGATGGGGTCACTTCTGCCCCTGTGGAAGGAGAAGGCCCTTTAACACAAGCTTGCTGTATTGATCAGAAAGGTTCTAGGCCCAAAAGATGAACAGGAGGAGCAATTCTAATCAAGATGGGCTGGTGCCAGGCAATAAATGCATTCTAAATGAGAGTCCTGAGTGGGAAACACACACACACACACACACACACACACACACACACACACACACACACACACACACACACACATACTCTGCACTTTTTAATTCCCAAAGACTTGTTATACATTCTGGGATCCTTAAATGTTTAACAGCAACAGGAGAAAAATGTCAGCAGTAATACTAATGCATTAGCAGAAATATAACTTAATATACAGGTACTACTACTAACCGTGTCATTTTTTAAATTAGAATAGAGGAAGGAAGGGTGGGAAAAGCTATGCAGCAAGACATATAATAAAGTTACAACAGAGAAACAAATAATGAGTTCTAGGAGAAAAACAAGCACTAAAAATTCTATAACCCACTAGGGAATGAGAAGCTAGATGTATCTGATAACATTAAATACTGCACTGAGCCCAAAGATTGTGTCCACATCTTATAAGTAGCAAGTGAGATCTGAGGAACTGTTAAGATGGTAAGAGATTATGGGTAGAGAGGAGGAGCCTGAGCCCTGGATCCAAGAGTCTTAAATGTGCTGGTTTCAGATCCGGTTGGATCAGATATATCCAAAAGTTGAGGCAGACAAAAAAGACATTGTATACTTAGTTATTAATTTAGATGATCACTTACTGACTTAATCCTGATAACTAAATCCTATTTGCTTGAGGACTGTATTCAAGACAGACATTGAGAGCAGAACTACAGTATTATTTCTTTATACAGTTTGGCTATAGTGTGTGATCTGAAGTAGTTAACTTCATTTGTTCATCAACCTGTGGGTATCGAATCCATATCGGATCTGAGCCGGCAGCTTTAAACAGCTAAGATCCGAGCTCCAAGCTCCTCACCTTTACCCATAATCCCCTGCCACCCCTCTCTGACCCCAGATCTCGTTTGCCACGGTTGAATCAGCAGCTTAGAATGAGTTCCAGGCGTGGGAGTTAGTCGTCTAGTGAGGAAAAAATCCCTAGTTAGAATTTTTAGTTCTAAAATTTGTTAACTTGTTATCTTTAGTGTAGTTTAATTTCCTCCCCTCCCCCCATGTGTGTGAAGGCGTGTGTGTTGGGCCTTGTGTTTTTTTAGTGAGACTATGTCTGAGGCCCCAAAAACCTTCTTCTCTAAATGCACCGAGTGTGGCCATAAGCTATCCCCAGTGGATGGCCACACTCAGTGTGTTATCTGCCTTGGGGTTGACCACCTCTCCTCAGGCTGCACTATTTGTGCAGCCTTCAACCCCAGGGCCCTAAAGGACAGGAGGTCGAAGTTGATTCTGGTGGGACTTTTGCCCCCAGACTCGACTTCATCCTCCTCTCCCTCCATGGCACCTGCCGCGGCCATGGCAGTGCCTCCTTCCATCCCTGCTCCCCTGGCCGGGACTCATCCTCCCACCTTAGGCCTGGAGGAGAGGGAAACAAGGCGGGAGAGGAAAAAAGAGAGACATCAAAAGCGGCGGGCCGAGTCTTCCTCCTCAGCTCCGCCGGCTAAACAAGCAGCCTCTCATAGGGCTTCCGGGCCTTCTCCTTTCTGGCTCCATTCACCTCGTTTCTCCCTGGAGCCAGAGGAGGAGACCCAGTCACCTTCGAGGTGCACTCCCGGCCCACCTTGGTGGCCTCTTCTAGGTCCACCCAAAGCTTGTCCGATGCAGATATGGACCGGATGATGCGTAGGTTCCTCCAGGCCCAGCTGCAGATGGGAGTGCTCCTGCCTCCCCCCCTCTGAGGGGGAGCTCGACCCCCTTTTTCACCCCAATTGCTCCTTCTCTGACCCACTTCCGGGGTTTGGAGCATTAAGATCTGGGTTGCATAGAAGCCGGGGGAGGTTCGGCGCTGATAGTACCTCGTACTTCAGCTCCGACTGCACCCTCAAGTTTGTCAGGTCCCTTTTCGGATCCGAGCTCTCCCGAGAGTTGAGCTTTGGATCTGGAGGAGTCAGTGTGTCTTTGGCTCCGTCTCGGTCGGAGCATACTGGGCCTTCAGATCCGATTGATTTGGCGACGTACTGCTCTCGGATCCAAGAGAGAGCAGTTCTCCTTCGGCATTTGATGTTGTGGAGAGGGTATTGTCAAGGGATTCGAGGCCCCAGGCTCCTTCTACAGTTCCACCCTGCACTCTCTCTCAGATGGGACTACCTTCCATCACCCAGCCCCAGGGACAGCCTGCGCCTACGTCCCAGATGGTTCCCTTGGATGAACAAGATATGGTTGTTGAGGCCTCTTCGGACAGCCCCCCCGAGGAGGTTCCTCACAAACATAAGTGCAAGAGGAGGCACTTGGACTCACCTGAGTCCTTGACGGAGGACACAGACTTAGATGAAGGGGAAGGTTCCCCAAGGTCATCCCCCCGAGGACGTCTCCTTCGGAGACATCATGGAAATGCTTCAAATTAGAGGGGGGGTGGTCAGCCCAAAAACCTTCCTCAGATGAGTCTGTGTTTCTGAGGGCATTTGACACAGGCCCATCTACCTCTTGGGTGTCCCCTCCCACCGATAACCTGGTAGATCTGATTACTACCAGGGCATGGAAGGAACAGGACACTGTGGAGCCCATTCCTAAGAGACCAGATGGAATCCTCAGTCCCCCCACTGATAGGATGGTTTGGAGCAAGGGTGCTCCAGCAGATGCCATGTTGGTGGGGGCCGCCACCAAGAAGGAGCTAGCCCAGGAGAGTTCCTCAGTCCACCCTCCTGACAAGGTGTCTCGGATGATGGACCGCCTGGGGAAGCGGATGTTCGCTTCAGCTACCTTCTCCGTAAGGTCGCTGAATTATATGGCACACATGATACGACCCCACTGGGATCTCATCAAGGAATATGCCGGGTCGCCCCCAGAGTGCATGTCGGCCGAGGATAAGAAGGTATTCTCAGCTCGAATGGCCACTCTTAAGTCTATTTCGAACACCTCTATGCGGCTCCTTTCCCATGCTAGGGAAGGAGCCTCTAGAGCTAGCGGAGCGGGCATTGTCTTACAATGACATGCTTGGCTCCGCCTTTGCGATTTTGCGGAACCCTTCAAGGCGTCCTTCGCAAATGCCCCATTTGACGGTTCTTTGCTATTTGGCAAGACCATCCATGACATGCTGGTCCAGAGCGAGAAAGACGGGAAGACATTCCGCTTTTCGGCTCCCCAGAGGTTCTTCTCCAGGAACCAAAGGGGACAAAAGAAGATGTGTTTCCGGAAGTCTCAACAGTACCATTTTGCTCTGGACCACTCGCCCTTCAGAGGCAGAGGAGGACAGGGTGGATGCCGGCCCAGAGGCAGAGGGAGACTGAAGAATTTTGGGTCGAGAGAACCCTTTTCTGATCGGCCCGCCCAGCAGCCCTGAAGGGTTACCCGACTGTTCCACTCTGGAAGCAGTCGGGGGGGTGCTTCTCGAGGCACCTAGCAGTTTGGGAGTCCATTACAACAGATCACTGGGTGCTTCGAATCATATCCAGAGGTTACAAAATTCCCTTTCTGTATCCCCTTCCCAGACCCTGGAGCCTCCCCGATGTCCCACCCAATCAAAGGGAGGCAGCAGCCACAGTAATAAACCAGCTGCTAGAAAAAAGAGCAATCCAGCACGTCCCCCGAGACCAATCCGGATCTGGCTTTTACTCCAGGTTCTTTCTGGTGCCAAAAAAGATGAGGGACTTAAGGCCAATCCTCAACCTGTCCTTCCTAAACCTGTCAGTGGCCAAAGATAAGTTCCGGATGGTCACCATTCAATCCATTCTCCCACTCTTACAGGAGAAAGACTGGATGTGCTCGATAGACCTCAAGAATGCATACTACCACATTTTGATGGACAGATGATCCAGAAGATTTCTCCGCTTCCGGCTAGGAGCCAGCCATTACCAGTTCAGGGCCCTTCCCTTTAGTCTCACCACAGCCCCCAGGGTGTTCACCAAAGTTTTGGCAGTTGTAGCGGCCCACCTGAGACGCCAGGGAATACAGGTCTTCCCGTACCTGGACGACTGGCTCCTGACCACCTCCACCAGGCATCTACTATGTTCAGCCATAAATAACTTCCTTCACTTGGCCTCTCAGCTGGGAATCACAATCAACCTCAAGAAATCTTCCCTTCAACCAACCCAGATCTTAGATTTCATAGGAGCCAGGTTAGACACAAACCTATTGAAAGTCTTCTTAACTCTGGACCGGCTTCGAACTCTGAAGCTCCACGTACTGGCCCTTCTACAATCTTCGGCTCCTACAGTGGAATTGGTTCTGAGGGCTCTAGGTTCCATGGCAGCAACAATCAATCTGCTACCTTTAGCGCGCTTGAACATGAGGATACTACAATGGACCTTGCAGGTTCAATGGTCCATCCTGCAACATCCACTGAGTTCACCCATTTCCCTCAGCAGGGTTTGCAGGAAATCCCTGCTCTGGTGGATCCAGTCCCCGGACCTTCAGAAAGGGTGTCCCTTTTCTATGTCCCCACCTCTAGCCACGGTGACCACGGATGCTTCTCGCCTATGGTGGGGGGGCACTGTATGGGCAGAACCATCCCAGGCACATGGACCCTTTCAGAGACCTTGTTGCATATCAATGTCCTAGAGATGAGAGCAGTGCTTTTGGCATTGTAAGCACTCCAGGCCCATCTTCGCTTAGGGACATTTGCAATTCAGACAGACAACATGTCAATGGTCTGGTATATCAACAAACAGGGGAGAACCAGATCCTATCCACTTTGTTGAGAGGCCATGAGAGTTTGGGAATGGGCGATCTCCACCAACCACTTTCTCATAGTGACGCACATTCCGGGTCAGTCAAACATTTTGGCAGACAGGCTGAGTAGAACCATCCTCTCACCGTACGAGTGGTCTCTGAACCCCAGAATAGCGAAGCAAATCTTCCTCAAGTGGGGTCAACCTTGCTGCGATCTCTTCGCATCTCCTTCAAATGCAAAGTGCAGTGACTACTTCGCTCTAATTCCCCCACCAGGGGAATCCCCCAGAGATGCTCTAGTGCATGTTTGGCTATCCAGTCTACTTTATGATTATCCCCCTCTCCCCCTAATGCTAAAATTCTTGCAGAAAGCCCGTCGGATGGGGAGCAGAGTGATCCTCATAGCCCCATTCTGGCCTTGTCAAATGTGGTTCCCATGCCTGTGGTCTCATCTAGTGAATCCTCCATGGATTCTAGATCCCACCTCGGATCTGATCTCTCACCCACTAGGATTATCAACCCCGAATCTGGACAACCTCAAGCTCACAGCTTGGTTGATCCAGTTCCAGTAATAGCTAGGACTCCTGGTATCGCGTCCTCTGTTAAGGCTATTTTAGTAGCTGCTCATAAACCTTCTACGAGAAAGGTTTATAACAGCAAATGGAAACGCTTTACAATCTGGGTGGAGCATAGACAATTGGATCCCTTTGCAGCTCCGATACCAGCAGTGTTAGAATGTTTGTCAACTTTATTCGACCAAGGTGCTAGCTCTTCTACGGTCAAAGTCCAATTAGCCGCGATTTCCCATTATCATGTGGGAAGTGATCTCGGTCCCTTAGCCTCTTCCAAATTATGTAAGACTTTCTTAAAAGGCACTTTCCTCTTAAGGCCTCCGGTTAAAGACGCAGTCCCTCCATGGAATTTAACCCTTGTTCTCCAGTCTCTGACTGGATTCCGTTTGAACCTGCAGCTTCAGTGGATCTGAAATATTTATCTTGGAAGTCGGCCTTTCTCATTGCTATCACTTTGGCTAGAAGGGTTTCGGAGCTTCAAGCCCTTTGCGCCAAACCTCCATACTTGGTCTTCCATAAAGATAGAGTTTCCCTCAGGGCCAATCCCTCCTTTCTACCCAAAGTTGCTTCTGAGCCCAATATCAATCAGTCTATTAATTTACCATTTTTCTTTCCAAATTATCAAAACGGGGTGAATACAAACTACATTCTCTGGACGTACACAGGCAATTGAGATTCTACTTGCACAGGACTGCTGAACATAGGAAATCTGAGCAACTCTTTGCATCCTTTGCTAAATCCTCTTTGGGCAAACCAGTATCAAAAGTTACATTGTCCATATGAATTTCCCAATGTATACTTCTTGCATATAAAAGTTTTGGCCGGCCTGAACCTGAAGGTGCCCATGCTCATTCTACCCGATCAATTTCTACTTCTGCTGCCTTTTGCTCCAGAGTGTCCTTGGATAACATTTGTTCAGCAGCCACTTGGGCTTCATCCCATACTTTCATTAATCATTACAATTTGGATATAATTTCCAGAGGGAGAGCATCCTTCGGCTCTGCAGTGCTCCGGAATATCCTTCCATGAGGACCTCCCAAGTTTGGGTAGCTGGGGACTCTGTCCTACAGGTTGATGAACAAATGAAGTTAACTACTTCAGATAAAGAAGTTATGTACTCACCATAACATTCCATCTGAGTAGATAAACTTCATTTGTCAGCAACCAACCCCCCATCCCCCTAACCTATAGTGCATCCTAGAAAGATTCCTTGTCCTTTTTCTCAGGATAACACCAGGTTAGGATGTGCAGGTGATCCTTTGTTTTGTAATGTTCTTTGTTACTATAGCAAACTCGATCTGAGGTCAGAGAGGGATGGCAGGGGATTATGGGTAAGGGGAGGAGCTTGGAGCTCGGATCTTAGCTGTTTAAAGCTGCTGGCTCGGATACAATATGGATCCAATACCCACAGGTTGCTGACAAATGAAGTTTACCTACTCAGATGGAACGTTATGGTGAGTACATAACTTCTTTTTTTAGCATATGCAACAAGTTAACACAGTATTCAAACAAGTCTTTAGACTGAGTAGTTCAGTTGTATCTAAATTTAGCTCTTTAGATTTCAAGTCTGCATGTGTTTTGCAATGCCCTTTTTGTTTGTTCCCTTCTCAAGTGCTGCCTTACCAGTCCCAATGACACCCTCTCTTAGGTAGGCCTCCATCTCCACAGGGATTTAACCTTACAATGGAAAGGATCAAAGCTCGGCACTGGGATGTGGTAGGATGTGATAGATGGCTTGGCAGGGTATCATACAGCATGAACCCTAAATATTTGCTTTTCTTCATGGTCATAAGCATGCAGTACTATCGGCATCTGATGTGTATGCTCCCATGGCACAGGTTATGGCCAAAACATGGAATAATGATCCTTTTTTAATTTCCCTAAATGATTTGAGTTTTTAATACCACGAAAGGAACAGACTCACTACTGAGTCTAATTGGATGTGTATTCATGAATTCACCATGGACACGACTGACATAGCCAAACCTGAGAAGGGAGGTGCAGTCTAGGACTGAAACTAGTAGGGTGTAAATCCTTTCAAGACTCAATAGTTTGAACTTCCTATGTTTTCCTTGATGCCTACCAAATTAGTACTACGTTAGTCTTTGACAATTGTTAACAATGCCCTTAGCAGCACCTGTAATGAAGTAAGCATTGCCTCTTTCTCCAGTTCATACTAAGTCACATATATTGATAGCATGATTAACAACACTTGAAAATTCTTTTGTATCCGTCCTGCTGTTCCTGCTACCACTGGAACTACCTGAGTCCTCTGTTCCATACTGCCCTAGCTTCTGTTTGCCTGTTATGGTGTTTTATGATTTTATGTCTCAGAACACCGTGCACTATAACGGTTTGGTGCAGCTAATTCAGTGATTAGCAATTCTTTTGTCCTTTTATCTGTGACAACGGTACAAGTTTTATTGATTCTCTTTTGTTAATGGCGCATGGTTTAGAATCCCATCAGATCAGAACATCTACATATTCAGTAATTCTTTGTTGTTCACATTTCTAGTGCTTCTCAGCTACCTGAGCTAGTGTTTACATAATCCGCTAACAAAACCATCTTGCCACATTGTTGCTCCTTCCAGTATACAGACCGTCAGCCATGAGTATATCACAATCAGCAACAAGATGTGCAACTGGGAATATTTCACAATCAGCAAGATGTGCAACTGTTTCTGCGTCTGTATTACAGAACCTGCTTTGTCTGCATCTCCCACTTTTTCTCTAGGCTTTGTAAACAAGCATGTACTTAACCCACTCTCTTGAGCTGCCATTGTTTGCCTTTATTCATTTGATTTAAAGTCATCTCTCCTTAATCATTCATGTGCTAAATCCTGATCAACATGTTGCTCCTGGAGTTTTCAACACTTGCCGCTATGATTGTGCGCTTCTCAGTTTTCTTTCTTTTTTTGTCCCTGTTCTTCACATTCTTTCTTTTGTTTTTTTTGCCACCTGAGTGTTATCTACTTGTGGTTTAATTTATATTCCTTCTCCTTTTCAAAATGCTTTGGCTAATCTTAGCAAAGATGTCATCATGGACTTGACATCTTCTTGGTTTAAACTTTCTCTATGTTGGATCAGATGATTCCTGAAAGGACCAGTCAATGGTTGTGCAGTCAAATCATAAATCATCATTTGCTAGTTAGTTATTGTATTAAATGCTTAATCTAAATATTATACAAATTAAAGACAATTATAATGCTTTATACAAAAAAAAAACTAAAACAGTAAAACAAGGAAAAAGGAACTAAAGCACATTCTTAAAGATAAAATAAGATTCCCGTGTGGGATTGAATCAGGGAAGCTATAGACAAACAACCACTTATCAGAATATTTCAGATGTGAGCTTGGATTAGCTGGCAAGCTGTCTTGATGAACTGAAGGACCTAGCTGGAAGAATGAACCAGAAGCTTTTTTTGGTAAACACCTTAGAAAGTAAGATAATGGATGCTCATGTATCTGCCATCAGGCAGGTTTTATGCTAAACATTTCAGATATAAAGAAATAGAAGCTAAAGAAGCCACACTGAATAGATACAGCTAAGATGAGTTGTTATGCTATGTAGAAAGGACAAGTAACAATAAAATTAGATATTAAGAAGCACAGTGTTTTCATCACTATATGGAAAACAGGAAATATGTGTTTTATTACACCAAATATTAAGCAAAGTGTTGCAATATTTTACAGTTATACAGGCTAAGGAATAACTATTAGTTTGTAACATCTTTAACTCTGAGATGTGGATGAAAAATAATAAAAAATAGAAGATGCATTACAATAATCTTTTTCTTTATGTATTTAAATTTGCTAGGTAGGCAGGTAACAGAAGAAACATAACTTGAAATGCCCACTGTGTTCTCAACAGCCTTATAGGCATTTAGAAAGCAGCCTGGTAGAAAACTGAAATTCTGTGAAACACTGTCTCCATAATAATAGAAGAAAAGTTAACCATTACAGACCAGAGATTTTAGTAAGCTTCCACTCAATCTTCTCATCAGTTTGAACAATTGCTCTCAGAACAGTGCATGTGAGAGCATATGTGTGTATCTGCTGGAAATGGAGGGAGATACTATTCAATAAGTCCAAATAAATTACCAAAGTGAAGTATCATCTTGATGTTTAAATGTGCAGACAGAACTTTTTTTTGAATGAAGCTTGCCTGTCACATGGTTAGTAGACACAGAAAGCAAATAAAGATTTCCCTGGAGACCTTAATCACAATACCAGGTTATGAAGTATAAATCTAACTTAACATTCTGAATACCAGTATCCTGATATAACCACATGTTTAAGCAGTGCATGCAATAAACTCAAGCTACACACTTTTTCAGATCTCCTTTCATGCAATCATTGCACAAATAATTCATTAAAAATTCTCCTTCCTCAAAAAATGAGTGCGCAGTTGAGATTGCAAGCTATAGTGCACAAGCCAGAGTATTATACTTAATTTTAAGTTAGAGCTATGTTTGTAAAACCTCACATGAATTGTATCAGTCTTCAAAATGTGCAACATGTTTTGTATATCTTGCATTTATTGTTAGACTCTGTTATAAACTGGGCATTTGTTCTATGATTATTTGTTGCTTAACGGTATTGCTTTTAATGACATTATATTCTCTTAAGCATAAACAGAGGAGATGGAGAGAATCATCATGAAAATCAAACAAACCTTTAAAAACTCCTTATCTGTGACCAAAACCAACATGGTTTTGTTAAAGGCTGTTGTATATTTCAGCTTACAATACTTTTTTGATAGTTTGACTTTTGCTCAGGATGAAGGTTTATTTGTCCCCGCACCAAACCTTAGTCTGACTAAAGCATTTGACAGTACACCCCATGATGGAACAGAACCAACTGAATAAAGAATTTGACACTGTAACCCATGACAGAAAAGAGCCATCTGACTAAAGCATTTGACAGTTACCCCATGATGGAATGTAAACATCTGACTAAAGCACGTTACAGTACTCCCCATCATGGAATGAAATCATCTGAATAAAGCATTTGACACTATAACCCACGATGGAATGAAAGCATCTGACTAAAGCATTTGACACTATATTCCATGATGGAATGGAAAAATCCAACTTAATAATTTGGAAGTACAGCCCATGATGGAATGGAACAATCTGACTACAGCACTTGACACTGTAACTCATGGTGGAAGAGAACCATCTGACGAAAGCATTTGACACTGCAACCCATGATGGAATGGAACCATCTGACGAAAGCATTTGACACTGCAACCCATGATGGAATGGAACCATCTGACTAACGCATTTGACACTGTAACCAATAATGGAATGGAACCATCTGACTAATGCATTTGAAACTGCAACCCATGATGGAATGGAACCATCTGACTAACGCATTTGATACTGTAACCAATGATGAAATGGAACCATCTGACTAACGCATTTGACACTGCAACCCATGATGGAATGGAACCATCTGACTAATGCATTTGACCCTGTAACCCATGATGGAATGGAACCATCTGACTAACGCATTTGACACTGCAACCCATGATGGAATGGAACCATCTGACTAACGCATTTGACACTGCAACCCATGATGGAATGGAACCATCTGACTAACGCATTTGACACTGTAACCCATAATGGAACGGAACCATCTGACTAACGCATTTGACACTGTAACCCATGATGGAATGGAACCATCTGACTAACACATTTGACACTGAAACCCATGATGGAACAGAACCATCTGACTAACGCATTTGACACTGCAACCCATGATGAAATGGAACCATCTGACTAACGCATTTGACACTGTGACCCATGATGGAATGGAACCATCTGACTAACGCATTTGACACTGCAACCCATGATGGGATGGAACCATCTGACTAATGCATTTGACCCTGTAACCCATGATGGAACGGAACCATCTGACTAACGCATTTGACACTGTAACCCATGATGGAATGGAACCATCTGACTAACACATTTGACACTGAAACCCATGATGGAACAGAACCATCTGACTAACGCATTTGATACTGTAACCCATGATGGAATGGAACCATCTGACTAACGTATTTGACACTGCAACCCATGATGGAATGGAACCATCTGACTAAAGCATTTGATACTGTAACCCATGATGGAAATGAACCATCTGACTAACGTATTTGACACTGCAACCTATGATGGAATGGAACCATCTGACTAAAGCATTTGACACTGTAATCCATGATGGAATGGAACCATCTGACCAACGCATTTGACACTGCAACCCATGATGGGATGGAACCATCTGACTAATGCATTTGACACTGTAACCCATGATGGAACGGAACCATCTGACTAACGCATTTGACACTGTAACCCATGATGGAATGGAACCATCTGACCAAAGCATTTGACACTGTAACCCATGATGGAACGGAACCATCTGACCAATGCATTTGACACTGTAACCCATGATGGAATGGAAGCATCTGACTAACGCATTTGACACTGCAACCCATGTTGGAATGGAACCATCTGACTAACACATTTGACACTGTAACCCATGATGGAATGGAACCATCTGACTAACGCATTTGACACTGTAACCCATGATGGAATGGAATCATGTTGATTTGCCAAAGGAACTTTGAGCTGTTGCCAAAACTGTGAAAAGAACTCAAAGAAAGCCACATTCAGCACACCTCAAATTTTTTTTTTTTTTTTTTTTTTTGTGCAGACAGCACCTCATACTTACATCTACTCCACAACTGCACAACAGCTGGGTAAGGGGCACACTCCACTGGTGCTGAAGTGGCTTTCACTGAAATTACTCTGCAGGATTTGCACTTGCTGAAAAAAGTGCTTGAACAACTGGCAGGCTTCTGACAGAATCATACATAAACTCAGGATTCTGAAGTTAAATGAACGGTCATTGGTTACATGGTCGTACCCGACAGGTAGAAACAAAAAGATTTGGATCCTCATTACCCTTATTCACCAGTTGTGTTCCTCAAGGTGTTCATGGGACCAGTCCTGTTTGGCATCTTTTTTTTTAGATGTCAGAACAGACATCAGTGTCTGGCTCACATTGGTCTTATTTTTGCTGATGTCATCTCCCTCAAACAGCACTTAACATTAATTAACACTGATGGTGGTGTAGTGCTGACTTTGCCTTCCATGTCAAGAACTTGCACATTCTAGTGTTTTGCAAATCCCTACCAGCTTTATATGCTATTGACTGCCAACTAAAACTTAATAAAGTGGTAGAAAAGCATGGAGTCCCTTTTACATAATTACCTTGCATTTGATACCCATATACCCATCGCCATCCAAAAAATATGAAGAGTTAATCACCTCATGCTCTGTGGGTTTGAAACCCACACCAGAGAAGGAACTGTCCATTTTACACAACTCTTATCAGACCGTTTATAGAATATTATACCTTTTTCTGCTGGTGCCTCTCATACCATTTTATTGCAATTAAAGAAGATACAAAGATTCCTAAAAAAAGAAACAAAAGAGCTTCAAGGCTTGTCTTATAGCAACATACCACAAAAGCTGTCTTAGAGGGGACCTGTGCCTGTGATTGACATACACAGTATTAAAGAACTTCTTACTATTTGAAACTCATTGGTTACAGTACTGCCTAGTGATCTGAACACAAGAGATGTAAGTTGCACTTACCCATAACAGTAAACTAATGTCTTTTGGCTTTTCCCGGTTAGGGGTCGCCACAGCAGAACTCCGGTCTGCTAATGATTGGCAGTGGATTTTTTTTTTTACGGTGCCGAGTTGGCACCCTGACGCCCAACCTTCAAAGGAGGCACATCCATTCATGCACGCACCTACCTGCATGTCTTTAAACATCACTCAACCATGGGGAGGAAATGCAGACTCCACACAGAAGGCGATCCAGCCGAGAATTGAACGGGAGAACCTCTTGCTATGAGGCGACAACAGTAACTGCTGCACCATTAGATGTTCACATTCCTCACTGTTGCAGTAACCACACTCACCCCCATCCCCCCTACTCTTTTATGTAGCTGTTACAATATAAAACAGGGTTGTGTTTGTATCTACTTTGTCTGTCTTATTGTTATTATTGGTTGGTTATTTCAGGATTGTCAGGTTCTTCTCTCATTGTAGAAGCAAGAAAGTCCTGAAGAAAGTTTCACTCTGACTGCTGATTTCCCCTCTTTGGGATTAGCCAATCAGCAGCCAGAGTGAAAGAGTGGAGAGACAGAATTTTTTGAAGCTGGTCGGGTGTTGTTTCCTAGGTGGGAAACAACCCATCTTGCCTAAGGGCTACTGCACCAGTAGGAATGATGAACACCTTGCATTTGTCTATTTCTCCCAGTTTTTAATGAATTTTGTAAACCAACATGCTTGCAGTTCACTATTGGATGGTCATGCTCATGGGAACATAACTCTAATAACCATGGTATAATAGAAGGCCTAGCTCTAGAGATCACATCCAGCTTGTAGAGACTTGTGAAAAGTATTGAGTAAAAGTCCATATAGCTGCTGCAAAAATATATCATCCAAGGATAAAAAAATAGAAAGATAGTCACTGTCCTGCTCAAGTGAGCCCTAAGCAGAGAATGAAAAGGTGCAACACAATCAGTTGCGACCTGGGTAAACTAATATTAGAAAATTTAGAGTCCAGTTTCTTTGTAGAAAATTACTTGAACTTGGATCCTTTCTGATAGATTTGGCTTTGTCCAGTAGATGATGAGCTGACTGCTATCTCCATAGAATGTAACAAAGACTGTAGCAAGTACTCCTCAAAGTGATTTGGAATAAAGCCAGGCATATTACTTGTCTGACTGACATTTGCAATTGTGGCTACCAGAAGTGAGGCATTATTATACTTTAATAGTTATAAAAATCCAGGTATGGAGGATTAATATACACTGCTGACAATCAAGAAACTACTCTGGCAGAAGTAATACTTAACAGAATGAGTTTGAAACAAATGTGATTCATTTCTAGTCTAGCAGCTAAATAAAATGGGGAAACAGTCAGGGGTAAACAGCATCATTATGTGGTGGTCAGCTAAAGACGGTACCTCTGAGAAGATCCTTGCCAGTAACAATGAGAATCGTGATAAAAAATGAAAATCACTGCTAAGTGCTTCAAACTCATTACATCCGAGTGACACCTCCAGGTTCATCTGCAGTTAACTCCTGATGCCTCTAGGTTTCAAGTATTACATGATCATATTTGTGTCAGTAATTTCAAAACCATGCTATGTAGAAGGTTTTAAAGGATTTCATTGTGATGCTTATACAATGGCAAATTCAACTGCATTAATATTTGACCACTGTCTAGTGCAGGTAAATAGATATTAACAGCTGTTTTTATGATATTCATTTATACAAATATAATTTTCACATTTTTCTAAATATTTCAACAGCTAAGTAACACAGATAGAACTCCTTAGCCTCATATGAAAGCCCGCGACTAGATGAATAAAATGCTACTGACAGTATGTACGTAACTTGAATAATTGCTGAAATACTGTAAGTTATTCCAAAATATTACAAATGTAATAGTTACTGTGTTTACTGTGACTTATAAAATTCTGTTTAAGACCTAGAAACTAAAGCATGCTACCACTATAAAAATATCATTCCAGAAATATGAATATTTGTTTAAATGGGACAACATAATTTGATTCTGTCAAAAGGCTTAAGCTCCGCCCGATGGAAGTTACGGTGCATACTTTCTGAGCTCTACTGGAGTGAATGAGAGAACTAGCCTAATTCTGTGTCAAAGATCTGTAAGAGACAGTTTAATATAGCTGGCGCTGGGGCAGTAAAGTGATGCAAGCCTATGACTGTAACCAATATAGAAGAAACATATGACTTTACTCTTGTACTTTAGTTAGTATTGGGTCTTTGGACAGAAATGAAAATCTGAACAGCCCTGTCATAGTATGAAGGGTCTCTGACCTTTAATAATCCTACAGTTAGATGAAGGAAGTAAAGGCTTACCAGATAGTGTGTCAGGAGGATCATGAAGGTCCTCAGAAACAGAGGCTTCTCCAGAAGATCGGGTCAAAACAGAAGGAACCAAACTTATTAAAGCCAATATGGGGATAAGAGGGGTCTATATTAAAATAGCAAAACCTCACTTACGCGGATACCTAAACACCAACACATAAATAGCGAACCACAAAAACACCAAACATCCTGAAGCGCAGAATTTGAAATATCAAATTGTCATAGTTGGCCCTTATCTGGTATAGCTCCCTAACATAAATGTGCAATAGTTACAGACTTTAGGGTTAGGGTGCGGGTTAAGGTAAGTGCATACATAGTAATACATGCAACCTTTACTTTAGGTCTAGAAGTAGGGTTATGTTAAGTGTATGTATAGTAATATAGTTGTGTAGTTGAATGTATACGCAAATTATACTTTTCCTGTAGTTGGGTGTTTCTTGTTTATAGTTAGATACATTTGTGTGTAGTGAATGTTTGATTAGGATATGGGATATATGGCTGAAGTGTAGATATGGGGAAGTGTGGATTATTTATTTTGTTTGAGTAGGTAGTATGTAGCGGGTGGTGGGGATGGCCAACTATGGCAATTCGATATTTTGAATTTCGCTCTTCAGGACGTTCAGTGTTTTCTTGGTTCGCTATTTAAGTGTCAGCATTTAGGTATTTGTCTAAGTGAGGTTTCGGTATTTTAATATAGACCCAATAGGAGAATATCCCTGAACTCGCTCTGACTGGCTTTCTTGAACACATTTCAGAATAAGGGGAAACGAAGAAGAAACCTAAAGGAGTTCTGATGCCAATACTACATGAGAGCATCCATGAAATATTTAAGCAATAACTGATGATATGGTGTGGTATATTGAAGATTTACCCACGGTTGGTGTGGTTTAATCATGAGGGCAATGCCTGAGTGATTAAATAAAGCCAGCCGTGGATAAATTTCAATATACTACAACCACGGAGTTGGTTATTGCTATTATACAATGACATTATTTAATAAAAAAAATACTTACTTTTCTTAAATAATGTCTTTGTTTAATGGAGCATTACTGTTCTTCCACTGGTTGTGGTACACTGCTCCCTTGTTTTGATGTACTAAGCATGCGTATGGGACTTGTGTCCCATGCATACCCAGTACATCAAGGCTTTGAAATGGAAGCAACAGAGAAAAGAAAGTCTATGTTGCTCTGTTTTTTCTTTTTTTCTTTTTTTTTATTTGTTAAAAAAATAAAAAAATGTTTTGAGCACTTTATACCAATGGAAAAAAGTCCGGGTGACTGGACCTTTTTCCGTTGGTATATTGTGGGATTTACAACAGGCATGCTGGCCAATCAGAGTGCATGTTTTGGAATATTAATGGGGGTCATTGTATAACTGAAATGTTCTCTCAGAGGATGAATTAGTAAAACAACCTCATATATTTGCCACTGGGTGGTGATTCAGATAGAGCATCGAAAGGCTTCCTTGAAATGAATAATCTTCTGCACCACTGACTGGCTGAGAAGCCACTCATGATACATACTACAGAGCAGGCTGCCTTGGAATGCCAACTATTCCTGTAACCAAACTGCTTCTTCATGAACAGAGTAGGAGTACAATTCCAGCTACTTGTTTACATAACAAACCAATGTCATGTTATCGGTATGTATGGCAATAGCACCTTGAAGCAGAGAGTCATGAAAAGCTTATTGTGTAAGAGGAACTACTCATCTCCTTAGAATGTTGATGCAGAGACTATTCTCCATCAATACTCATACTCTTTTGATGGCCTGTCTTATCAATGTCTCTCCCTACCCTATAGTAGAAACATCTGTATGGTAGGGACTAGGAAAGGAATTCTTAGTTTCAGGTTTGTTTGTCAGCCCAATGGACTACCCAGACTTAGTTTTGTTGTGTCAGGCTATCAGTTCAAATGAAACTTGCAAGTCTTGGAAACCCTGATCTGTCATGTGATACCACTGAATTTTAATGTACACTGCAAAGCTCTCAAGTAACAATCTGACTTTTGAAACCATGTAAATACATTCTGGCATGAGTTCCATGTTTTTTAGGCATAGTGAGATAGAGACTGAGAGAACTTAATGATCTGAAGTGTCACAATCTGCAAAGGAATGATCCTGTCTGAGGGAAGATATATGCTATAGGATAGCACGTCCAGCATGCACCCAATAAATGTAAGCAACTGGGAAGGCTCCAGATGGAATCTGATGGAATTTTATGTGACTTCTTAATATTGAAAGAGGAGAGGGAGTAAAAAGAAACTGGATTAAAACTGGATACTTTCTGTTTTGCCAGTACCTGCTGGATGACTCCTCTGTATAAAGTTTAAATCCTCTTTTCTTGCCACATTCTCGTGATGGGAACTGTGTAGCCTGTGGATGTAACTGTCCTAATTCATGTATCTTGTGTGATGGCCATCCAAGTAGAGGCACAGATGACTCATGACTTCCTCCTTAATGGGACAACCAGGCAAGGTCTCAGGGATTAGGGTGTTGTCCTGAAGAAATAAAATGGTACCTTTACTGCAGATGACTGTTGCTAAGGCTGGAAGCTACCACAGCCATTTTAGTTTTTCCCAGATATGTGTTTATTTAGCTGCTGCTAGCCACGTCAAAACCATAGCTGCTATGGGCTCCACTGAGTTCCAGAGAATGACTGTTGGGGAGTTTAGAATTTAATGCCAACAACTGTGAGGGCTTTGCCTTCTTTCTCCATATTCCCCAGGTGACTTTTGACTGATAGGCCAAAAAGCACAAATCCATCAAAGCAGGTCATACCTCTCAATTGTTAATTATTTAGAGCCACTTTTAAGTTTGTCTGAAAATGTTGCACTATATAATGGGAGGACATATGTATGGCTCCCAAAAATACAACAAAGTCTAGATGATTTAAGATATTTCTTGTAAGTGTTTGCATAGGTATTTTCATATCCCAAGCAGACTCCAAAGAATTTTTTCCACAGGCAGATTGCAAATGTTGGAGGTGTGATGGAGAAGAAAGAGGTAAGTGGGAACATATGTTTTAGGAGTGTAATGGGTTGGCAGACTTTAAAAATTTCCTACAGAGTATTTTATCAGAAATACTGGCTGAGCGGGCGTGGCCAAGGATGAGCACAGGATAGCAGCAGATTTCTTCAGCTCCACCAATTTCATTACACTGACAGGAATTAATTACTTAAAAAATTAATTTTTGAAGTAATTTTCTTTCTAAATACGTTTGTTTTATATAGTTCTTGAACTATATCTAAAAAAGAAAGGAAATCTTAACAATATTCCTGTCAGAAATCACTGTGGAAATTTTCCTGTCAGTTTATCAGTCTGAAATGAGTTCCAGTAAGACAAATTCTCAAGACTCCAGCATCAAGAAAGAACTTCAGTCTCTGATAATTATAATCCAGCAACTTACTGATAAAATGGATAAAATGGATAAAATGGATACTAAAATAGACACCTTCATAGAAAAAACTACAAAACAAATAGACCTGTTACATACAGACCTGCAACAACAGAAGAACCAGATGACAGGCATAGAAGAAGCTGTGAATGACATGGAAAAAAGAATCCAAGAAGAGGAAATCAACATTGAGTTTCTGCTGAAACAAAATACACATTTACAAACAAAGCTGGATGACCTGGAAAATAGATCTAGGCGCAATAACATTAGGATTTTTGGACTGCCAGAAAATATTGAAGGTAACAATATTACTTCTTTTTAAACAACTTGGCTCCCTAAAACTTTAGACTTACCAGAAGCATTCTCTTTTGGTATCGAAAGAGCACATAGATCTATAGCTAATACTAACTCTAACAAAAATATCCTAGATCAGTTATAGTTAGATTTCTATCATCTTTTGATAAAGAGATGGTTCTTAAATCTGCTTGGGCTAAAGCTCCTGTTAAGATTAATGAGACAACTGTGCGTTTTGACAATGACTATTCTTCCATGGTAATAGCTAAAAGAAAAGTTTTTCTGCCACTAATAAGGGAGCTTAAAAAAAGCACAGTTTAAAACATACCTTCTGTTTCCTGCCAAGCTTAAAATCTTCCTTCCTGATGGTCCTAAGGTTTTCGATGATTTAGATTCTGCTTTACTGTTTGTCAAAGAAAAAAGGATTTTGGATAAAATAGAAGAAATGGAATGGGCTAGTTCTTCATTAAAGAGATTGGCAACTGAAGCTTCGTGGAAGACTTCAGAGAAGAAGAAGAGACTAAAAACAAATGATTTGTTATATGTTTTTTTCTCTCTCATCATTTTAGTTCATTATTAATCTTTTGAATATAGTTCCTGCATTTCCAGAAAGCCACAAATATTTTGGAAAAGATTTAATCAAAGTTATTCTCTATGTGCAAAGAAATGTTTTGTTTCATAACCAGTCAAAATACCTGAAGATTTAATGGCAAGCTGTGATTCAATTTGTTTCTCTTTCTGAAAAGAAGTAAGGTTAGTAATTTGATACATTTTTTTATCTTTACCTTTTTTTTCCTTCTCCTTTTATTATTTTCTTTGTTTAAACAATGACATTCTATTTTGATTATGTAGTGGGTAAAGGGTGGGGGAGGGCAGGGAGAGAACAGTAATGAAAATATCATTAATAGAATAATAACATATTTATTCCTTGTAAAAGTTTATAAGTTCTTCAAATGCTATTTCTAATTATACTTTCTTGATTATACTGCTTATGCCTGTTTGTAAATAATCTGTTATGCTTTAACTAATAATAATCAGAACTAAATAAGATTAAATAATATGTTTTATTTTTAACTCTATTAATATAAACAGTAAGTAACATTCCATTGTATATACTTCTTACAGCTTTCTCTTACATTTTTTTTATTTCTGCCTCACTCACTTTTATTTTCTACTCTCTTTTTCTTTTCTTTATTAATATATAGAAATGCTTTTGATTGTGTGGGCACAGTGAATAATAGGATTTGTATGAAAATTGAGTTGGGAGAAGAATGTTGAGTTTTATTGCTTGTTGGTAATTTTGGGCTTAATTTCACTTACATAGAGGCTGTAATGAGCTGTGGAATACATTGTGAAGGTTTTGTCATGTTTAGATGCATTTACACTGCTAAATGAATGTTTGTCACTAGTTTTTAATAAGTTTCCGCCAAAATGTTAAGAGAGACAATCTGAGATGTGGGCTGTCTCATGCACAGTGTTCATGAGTTACTTCAGAAGCTTCAGCTCACAGAATTCTCACAGAGAAACTGAAAGCAGTTAGTATAACCTTTGACATAGTTATCACACTGACACACCACAGATTCAGGAAAATACTCTATTCATAAAATATGTCAGTTATAATGTTTTGTTTCATAACCAGTCAAAATATCTGAAGATTTAATGGCAAGCTGTGATTCAATTTGTTTCTCTTTCTGAAAAGAAGTAAGAGGCTGTAATGGTCTGTGGAATACATTGTGAAGGTTTTGTCATGTTTACATGCATTTACACTACTAAATGAATGTTTGTCACCAGTTTTTAATAAGTTTCCCGCCAAAATGTTAAGAGAGACAATTTGAGATGTGGGCTGTCTCATGCACAGTGTCCATGAACTACTTCAAAAGCTTCAACTCACAGAATTCTCACAGAGAAACTGAAAGCAGTTAGTATAACCTTTGACATAGTTATCGCACTGACACACCACAGATTCAGGAAAAATACTCTATTCATAAAATATGCCAGTTATAATGAGTCTAAATGATGTAGTTTCTTGTAGTAAGTAAATGTCTTATTTTAGAAGGCATAGAAAATGAAACATTTATTTAAATGTTTTTGAAAATCTACTTAACAGCAGCATAATAATCTGTGTTAAAAATTTGTGTTCCAAACATATACTTTACTATAACTCATTTAATTCATCTGACTGACAAGCATAAATAATCTTATAACTCTATTCTGGAAGAAATGTCATGTGATATATTTTAAAGCAGTAGGTTAGCATGATTGTAAAATCTGGTTACTAAAATGTGTTTGCTGTGCATTATTTTGTATAAAGCAGACAGATTTATTCTAGGGACAGCAAGTAGGATAGTGCTCAAGAAAGACACAACTCAGTGAGATCATATATATATATATATATATGTGTGTGTGTGTGTGTGTGTGTGTGTGTGTGTGTGTGTGTGTGTGTATGTATGTGTATGTGTGTGTGTGAGTGTGATGGCTTTTTTTTTTTTATTTTTATATAATAATGCAAGTGTTTCTGAGAATCTGCATAACTATCCAATATGATTTATAATAATTTCTATGAATACAATATTTTACTCTATTGACAAAATGAATGTTTGCCACAAGTTTTAATAAGTTTCCCGCCAAAATGTTAAGGGAGACAATCTGGGATGTGGGCTGTCTCATGCACAGTGTCCATGAACTACTTCAAAAGCTTCAACTCACAGAATTCTCACAGAGAAACTGAAAGCAGTTAGTATAACCTCTGACCTAGTTATCATACTGACACACCACAGATTCAGGAAAAATACTCTATTCATAAAATGTCAGTTATAATGAGTTTAAATGATGTAGTTTCTTGTAGTAAGTAAATGTCTTATTTTAGAAGGCATAGAAAATGAAACATTTATTTAAATGTTTTTGAAAATCTACTTAACAGCAGCATAATAATCTGTGTTAAAAACTTCTGTTCCAAACATATACTTTATTATAATTCATTTAATTCATCTGATTGACAAGCATAAACAATTTTATAATTCTATTCTGGAAGAAATGTCATGTGATATATTTTAAAGCAGTAGGTTAGCATGATTGTAAAATCTGGTTACTAAAATGTGTTTGCTGTGCATTATTTTCTATAAAGCAGACAGATTTATTCTAGGGACAGCAAGTAGGATAGTGCTCAACAAGGACATAACTCAGTGAGATCAGATATATATATATATATATGTGTGTGTGTGTGTGTGTGTGTGTGTGTGTGTGTGTGTGTGTGTGTGTATGTGTGTGTGTATGTATGTGTGTGTGTGTCTGTGTGTATGTGTGTGGCTTTTTTTTTTAATAATGCAAGTGTTTCTGAGAATTTGCATAACTATGCAATATGATTTATAATAATTTTTATGAATACAATATTTTACTCTAGTGACAATAATGAGTTTAAGTAAATGCTCATATACAAACAATTCAAGATTTTTTTTTTTTGGAAGCTGTTAATAGTATTCACATGACAGAAAATAGATGCATCTTAATATATGTAATGTCTGAATCATATTAGCCAAAGTTTTTGATTTAAATGAATGTTAGAACCTAATTTTCTCTCCTCTTGATTTCTAACATCAAGATTATTTGAATGCTATTTGAATACAAGTGTTATATATTACATAGATCTATATAGTAGTATGAACAGTTTAAAAAAAAAAAGTTTATTTTAGTTTATATGATGCTGTTTTACCAAATGTGTAGTTTTGTCTTGATAGATAATTGAATTGAAAACGGTTAACCTCAGTTAAATATAATTAGTATTAAATTGATAAGGTGGTAGCTGAGGTACTGCTGCTTAGGGTAGGGGGTTAACTTGAGTAGTAAATACTACTCTAAGTTGGAGTTTTCAACTCCAGGCTGGATGCAAGGTTTAATCCTTACATTATTTTCACTTGTTCATTGTTATATGTATATAGTTTTGACATCCACAATATATTTTGTACACTCATTGTCACTACAAACAAAATTGAATCCTATACAAAATCCCATAAGAGATTTAATAAATACAGCAATATTTAAAGGTACACCTAAAAGAGGAGATGTAACATTATTTATCTTGTTATTTGTTATTTCGATCATAAGATCCTTGAGTTTTAAAAATGCCAAATGACATCTTTAAAAGGAATTTCTTTAAACATTAATGGATTGAATAATCCGTGTAAAAGGGCAAGCCTAATAAGATACATTAATTTACACAAGGCCAATCTAGTCTTCCTGCAAGAAACCCATCTCTTGAAAAAAGATATTGATAAACTAGCCACTAATAAGTATACAGTATTGGTTAGTTCAGAGCACACTCAGAAAAAGAGGAGTGGCTATTTTATGGAATAAAAGTATGCCCATTCCTAAAACCATTAAGTCTTTTCAGGATGACAAAGGAATGTTTTGTATGGTTACAATACAAATTAATGGGAAGACTTACACTTTAATTAATGTATATTGGATACCTGGAATTGGTATTAATACAGTGAAACATCATATTGATAAGATCATATCATTCTCTATAGGGGATATTATTTTAGCTGGTGATTTTAATTGTATACTACATGAAAGTGATACTACCACTATAAGGAAAAGAAGAATTACATCTAATGCAAAACATTTAAATGATTTTGCTAATTCTTATCATTTGAATGATATTAATAATCAGATAGATTCAAAATCATTACCATACACCTTTTTTCTAACAGATACAAAACTTATTCAAAAATAGATAGGGTCTTTATTTCTAACCAGATGGTAACAGATTTAATTAATTCCAAAATCATTTCATGTCCTATATCTGATCATAACTCAATTGTTTTTGAATTCATGATAAAAAAATACTCATAATGTTCAGATCAAAAGGATACCAGCATACTTAACTCAGCTAAAAGACTATAAAGAATATATACTTTCAGAAGTACAACATTTTCTAGACATAAATAATACTCCTGAAGTCTCCATTGTCTATGTTTGGGATGCCTTAAAATCATATCTATATGGACAAAGTATCAGATGGTATAATAATAAAAGGAAATCTTGGGATAAGTAATTGTTAGATATTCAAAGTAAATTAGACTCTTATAAACATAATAATAAAGAAAATATTATGGACAAGAAAGTTATTGAAGAAATAAACAAACTAAATGAGAAATACAAAGAAATTTTAACTCATAAAGTTAAAATAACTTTAGAGAAATACAAGTTTTTGTCTTATTCAATAAGCCGCAAATACTTACATAGACTTAAAAATAAAACAAAAAGATTGAATAAACAAAACCATATCAAAGAAATCTTTTCTCTAAGGAAAAAGAAGAATGTTTCTAGTATACCAGAAATATTGGATGAATTTAGAAATCACTTTCACAAGATTAACCATAACAACATTAACATGGAACCTAAAGATAAAATAAAGGAGTTTATAACCACAAACATGAATAAAAAGCTTAATAAACAACAGATTAAACTATTGGACAAGAGTATTTCATATACAGAAGTTATTACACAAATAAATAAGCTTAAATCAAACAAAGCACCGGGTAATGATGGTATTATACCAGAGATATATAAAATCCTTTCTAAAACTACATATTCATTAATACATAAGGTTTTATTTTGGCCCAAACTGAGTTAATAACCCCCCCCATCTTGGCAATATACATTTATTTCACCAATTTTAAAACCTAATAAAGATCCAACTAGATGTTCTTCATATCGACCCATCTCATTACTTAATGTTGATTATAAAATGTTTATGAGTATTTTTGCTGATAGATTGAAGACAATCATCCTCGGCATTATAGATATAGATCAGACGGGCTTCATTGTAAATAGAAATACTTTTGATAATATAAGAAGAACTTTAACATTAATTGATTTTGCAAATAGGAAAAAGAAAGATTTAACACTTATTAGTCTTGATATAGGTTCAGCATTTGATTCAGTAAGTTGGGACTATCTGTTTACCTTACTGAAATGCACAAACTTCTCTGATGCATTTGTAAATTTAATTGAGCATTTATACAAAGGAACGCTGGCTTATATTAAGGTAGGAACATATGTTTCACAAAAAATACCCATTCTTAAAGGTACAAAGCAAGGATGACCACTTTCTCCACTATTATTCACTTTAGTAATGGAGCCTTGGGCTAATTTGATTAGAAACAGTACTGACATAGAGGGTTTTGAAATAGGCGAAAATACAACATCAAAAATTCAACTTTTTGCAGATGATGTTCTAATTACATCAGCAGGATCTAATTCTTCTATGCAGTCTTTATTTGATAAAATGATGAATTTTAAAAGTATTTCTGGTTTAATATTCAATGAAGAAAAAACTAAAATACTACCTATATATACACGAAAAAATATTCTCATTAGTGATTTTACTAAATATGTACCCAATTCAGGTCAGATAACTTATTTAGGTATAATACTATCTAAAGATATTAAATCTATTATATATAATAACTATAATACCTGTTTTCTTAATATACAAAATTTTTTTAATACCTGGAATAATATGTTTTTTACTATGGAGGGGAGACTTACAATTATTAAAATGATAATATTCCCCAAGATTTTATACTTAATACAATCAATAATACTTTGACCTACAAAAATAATTATCAAGAAACTGAATACACTAATGTTAAATTTCTTATGGGCACCTAATAGACCTAGGATTGCATTAAAGAAACATACTAATAGCTGGTCTCAAGGGGGTATTTCTTTTCCAGACTTTAATTTATATATTATCTCTTCTATTTTAAAAGTTATTACTTTATTAATAGATCAGTCATATATCGCAAAATGGAAAGATTATTGGGAGCTAATTAGTATGCACTTCATGAAAATCTCCTTAACACATAAAAATATGATTGTAAATAACTCCATGTTGTGGTTGCTAAAGGAATTTTGTACTTCACCTATTACACCTAAACATATGGTTTGTTACCCATTAAATATTATTATTAGTTATCGTAACTTTATATTCATGCACCCTAAGTATAGGGAATGGAATTTTATTGTATTCCTATAATGTATACTCAGGGTATGCTTATGTCATCTACTTCTGAAGGAGCTCATTTAGCTATAGATAATGATCTAAAGTACTGGTATCAGCTGATATCTGATAATAAAGTTAAAAATCTAGATTTCTTAAAACAAGAATTTGATCTAAGAGAAACTTGCTGGTTAGAGGTTCAGATCTTTAGACAACATCTCATTGATAGAATAGATTTAATGTCTATAACAGTTAAAGAATCTATTCCAAAACTGATTGATTACTTGATATTAAATTTACAGCATAAAGTTTCTGATAAAGGTAAACTTTCATATATACATAAAATTATCAGACAAGAAACTTTTTACAGTGTAGATTCATACTGGAATTATTTCACCTCTATTAATGGTGACCCACCAACTCAACAAGATAAACAATATATATTGGAATCTGCTTATAGAACTACATCTTCCATTGTCTGGAGACTTTATACATGGAAATTTTACATAGATCTTTTTATACACCTTTGATGATGAATAAAATAAATAATAAAGATAATCTATGTAAGAGATGTAATGTAGAAATTAATGCTGACTGGGCTCATATGTTTTATGACTGTATGAAGTTGAAAGAATACTGGAAGTCAATTAATGAATTTTTGCAGGCTCTGTTTACAGATAATTTCATTATTTCTAAGTCTCTTATATTATTCAACACACCTGTACCTCAATGTGTTAAAAGATTAAGCTTCCCTTGTTATGGTCTATCCTAGCAGTGGCCAGGAAAATAATAACTAGAAATTGGATTTCAGATACACCTCCTTCGTTCAATGAATTTAAAAATGTTATGAATATAATGTGCCATATGGAAATAAGCACAATTAGAATGAGAACAACTAGAAAAACATCATATTATATTGTATGGGATAATTTACAAAATTTGTTAAAAAAATTCTAATTTCAATAGCACGGTATTTTAGTTTAATTAATTGATCTGATTGTAGTGGATGTCTTTGTAAATACTTTAGTTGTTTTGTTGAATATTATAATAATACCTATTTTTAATTACTTGTATAAACTTGTTATGATATTTCTCTTATATGTTAAAACAATAAACCTGTTTTGAAAAAAAGAAATACTGGCTGAGCAAATGGGTGTAACTAAGCATTTTTTTAGCTTGGATACAAGATCTGAATTGCCTAGACATAGTAAGGCCTTTTTAAGCTTAATTCTGGTAAAAGTAACTACTAGAAATGGGAAATCAAAGTATAAATTAACTGTAATGAATATTGTAACAGAGATAAAAGTGCTGGAAGTGGTATCTTTAGAAAAGGGTAGGAGCAAATTACATAAAAATGGAAACTGTGGAACCAGAAAATGCAGACAATGTTTTGTAGGAGGAATAAGGTTTAAGAGAAGCAGGAATTGACCAATGTTTGTAATGTTGGATTAATTATGTTGTACAGAAGAATATATGTGATGTATAATGGTTGTGACTGTGAACATGGTAATATGGTTTTGTTTATACAAATATACGCTTGCCTATGTCACAAGGGATACTTCAATAAAGGTGTTTAAAAAATGTACTATGAACAGCCTCATGGTGGAAAGGATAATGCCATTATTAACAGAGTACCCATGTTCAATTAATGAAATAGATGATGGAATGGTCAAAAGGGATAACACCATTATTACGACAGTACCCATGTTTAATTAATGATATAGATGATGGAATGGTGGAAAGGGATAACACCATTATTATGACAGTATCCATGTTCAATTAATGATATAGATGATGGAATGGTGGAAAAGGATAACACCATTATTATGACAGTACCCATGTTCAGTTAATGATATAGATGATGGAAGGGCCACAGGGAAGGATGGGAGTGAGAGGCCGATGTTGGCTTATTCATTCTGGAGGGCATGGATGCAGGCTAGGCTTGCAGCAAGAAGTAGTGTATGACCACAGAGAGCTCCATGCCACATAATCAGTGAGCTGCTTAGAGTGGAAATGTGCATTCACCTCCCAAGGGTAGGTTCATTGAGCTACCTAAGCTGCTATTAGGGGGTTGGAGTAAAGGCCCACTTCCCACAGCAGTATTATAGTGCACCAACATCCCTCATCTTCTCAATGGCCCCAAAAATGGGTAGAGTTGAGCCCAGAGAAGGCTAGGAGGGTCCACTAGTGTTGGTGAATGAGGAAATAGCTGAGGACAGATTACGGTTAGCTGCACAGATAGGAAAAATGTTTCATCCCTACGAAAATCTGGTATAGTTTTAGAACTTCAAAGTTAATAGTAGCAGCTTTTCAAATGTTTCTCTAGTATGGGGACCATTTCCCTAAATATTGTGTTACTTTGTCTGTAATTCTGGAGGAAAATTACTGAGAGCTATGAAAGTAGCATTCATAAAGGCTGCTTTGGTATCCTCTAAAAACTCTGTAAGATGCAACCAGGTGTGACAGCAAGGAGCTATGCTGGTGCCTGCTTCTGTCACTACACCATCTGCAGGACTGTGAGACAACTGCAAGGCCAGGTTTGAAATAAGTGTTATGGCTGCCTTCTGAGGCTGCAGCTTGTACCTCAGGTGTCTATCTAATGATCCTTGTAAGAGGTTCATAGGTTCATAGGTGGGTACTAGGCTATTTGCCCAAAGGCATTTACAAGCCTAGCCAGAATGTGTTGGCTTTTGCCCCCCCCCCCCCTCAGATTAGTTCCTTGTGCCTCTGTCCAACAGAGCCAAAGAAGTGATTCTCAAGGTAAACTTTCTGTTTCCCATCCACTCGTCAAGGTTTCTTTTCAAGAGTGTTAGCGAGGAGCTCTGCCTAATATAGATTGGGATCTTGTTCCAAAGCATGGGAAGTCTCTGGGGCAGGAATCTAACCCTCCAGCATGTCCTATTTATTGTTGTGGTGAGGTTTAGATTCTTAGAACATGTGGCTCGAGGGGATAAGGTTTTCTTTAGGTGGAGCATGTCCATCAATTCTGGGTTGGACATGGCCTTGTATGTCAGGCACAGATCACCTCTGAGTAGGCGGTATGCAACCGAGTACAACTGGAGTTTCTTCAGTTGAGCTGCATAGGGCATCTGTTTGAGGCCATTGATTCTATTGGTGAGGTACTTCTGTGGTCTTTCCAGCTGTTGCAAGTGTCTTGTAAGGTACATCCTAAATGGGGCATTGTACTCTATGATGGGTCTGATGAGTGATGAGTAGAGGGGCACAATGACCTCTTTTGATCTGGATATGAACCCTTTTGTGATTAGGTGGGCCACGTAGAAGGATTTTCTAACCACTTTGACAATGTGATTATCAAACATGAGATTACTGCCTACTTGGGTCCCCAGATTCCTTATTACGTCTTCCATATTTTGGGGACTACCACCTATGTGGTAGTTTGTGGGTACTTTTTTTTCCAAAGGGGATGACTATGCACTTTTTGGCATTTAGCTTGAGGCCATGATTTTGACACTAGGTATCCATCTCAGTGAGACTCTTTTGGAGGATGTCTGTGTCAGCCGGAGAGTCAATTATAGCCCTCAGTTTGCAGTTGTCTGCAAACTTGGTCAGCCATAGTCCTCCTGTGCTTGACTGCACCTCTAAGAAGTATATGCCAAACAGGAGAAGTCCTAGGACTGAGCCCTGGGGAATGCCACTTGTAACTGGTTTAGAGTCGGACCTAGCTCCTGCAACTCTCACCATGTGGGCTCTGTCCGTGAGCCAGTTGGCAACCCATCTTGTGATGTAGGGGTTTATGTTCAGGCTGGTGAGCTTATCTATAATACCAGAATGGGGAATGGTGTTGAAGGCCTTTGCGAGGTCTAGGTAGGCTGTGTGTACCACCTTTTCCTCATCTATAGCCTTGGTAACTGTCTCAAAGAAGTACACCAGGTTTAGGAGGCATGCTCTGCCCTTAACAAAGGCGAACTGGGTAGGGTCCAGTGTTTGGAGGTTCCAAATGTCTCTGTTAATGAGTTCCATGATGATGCACTCCATAGTCTTGCAGACCAAGCTAGTCAGGCTTATAGGGTGATAGTTCCCGGGGTCTGTTGTGGCTCCACCTTTGTGGAGCAGAATATCCATTGCTGTGCACCACTCTATGGGTATGTAGCCTGTGGAGAGTCTGAGTTTGAACAGTGTGTTTAGGTGAAGGGTTAGTTCGTCTTTGAGCTTGTGTATGACACAGCCCTGGACACCATCCGGTCCCATTGATGCTGTGTTTTTGGCTTTGGAGAGGGCTGTTTTAACCTGAGTGTCTGTGATTTCAGGTACTCTACATTCTTTTGGTATGGTTATGGGCCCTTTTGGGGGTGAGAGGGGGGTGAAGTTTGCGCTGAACCTTTCTGCCAGGATGTTGGCCTTATCGGTCGGTTCAGTGTGTTTTTGCCATTCGGCACTAACTCCGAGCAGATCTGAGCATTGCCACTTAGATTCTTGACATAGCTAAAGAATGCCTTGTGGTTATCTTTGGAGTCCTTGGCAATTTTTCTGTCAAAGCTTGCCTTGGACGATTTTATGAGGGATTGTAGTTTCTTGCTGATACTGATCAGGGATGTCTTCCCTTCTTGGGATTTTACCCTTTTTTGTACTAGTTTCCTCCTTCTATTGTATAGCTTGTTTATGGCAGGGCTCCACCAGACTGGTTTCCTTTTCTTGGAGGGGTGAGTCTTGGTTTTGCTTGGGATGACATGATCCATGCATTCTTGTAGGTGCCCGTAGAATGCATTAGTAAAGGATTTTGCAGCTTAGACAGTGTTATCCTTCAACATGGGGGCTTTGAAACTTTCCACCACGGTCTTAAGTAACGTGAAGTTTGCTTTTGAAAAGGTTTTCATGGTGGTTTTCTTGTCTGGGGGTAAGGATGGAATATGGATATCCAAAGTGATCTGTTTATGGTCAGATCTAACCAGCAAGGGGTTGACGTCTGATGTGGAACACCGGTCGCCCATGTTGGTGATGACCAGGTCCAATATGTTGTCACCTCTGGTGGGAGTGTTAACCTGTTGAAACAGGGCATTTGAGTTTATAAATTCTAGGAAAAGTTGGGCAAGGGAGTTAGTACTTGAACAGTGCTCCCAGTTAATGTTTGGGTAATTGAAATCACCCAATATTAGGGTGTTTGTTAGGACCTTTATGTTTCCCAGTGTTTCCAGAAATGCGGAATGGGGGTCCTGGGACATGGTGGGTGATCTGTAGCAAGCTACAATTTGAATTGCAGTTTTGCCCATTGTTAGTAGCACGTGGATGATCTCTGAAGCATCGTGCTGTGCCACTAACCTGGAGGTGTGGATATCCTTGATGAATATGGATACACTCCCGCCTTTTGTATTACGGTTTGGGTTCTGTGGCTGAAATGTATGGTATGAGTTGTAGCCTGGTAGTGCTGGGGTCTCTGGAGCCTTAAACCAGGTTTCTGTTACTGCACATATATTGATTTTCTTCATACTGAGGACTTCCTCATTTCCCACTGTAAGACAGTTTACTATCCTCAAAGTCACTACTGAAAATATGTAAACTCCATTCACAGATGTGCCCATACCTCTAGATTCTTTATTCATGGGACAGACAGACGGACTCGCTGGAGTAGCAGTCTTTTTAAGGACTGCAGCAGTAATGAAGAAATGTAGTTTGGGAATTCTATCCAGCATTTTAAGTCTTTTAGAGGCTGGAGGGTCTTGTCAAGCATCATGAGGGCAGGCTTCATACTATCATACAGTTTTAGCTGTGAGGTGCAGCATTTTGTCAACTGGGTAGGCCCCTCAATAAGAAGGCAGGGACATAGAGGGCCCCCTCAGAATCATTTGCGGAGAAGTTGTGGGGTTTGTGAGCCATCCCTCTTACTGCCTCATCATTTTTTAAACACTTTTATTATATTATCACTCAAGACATAGGCAAACATACATTAACAGAAAAGAAGAGAAAACAACACATATTAACATTTTATTCATTTACATACATTATGGAGAACATATCTTTTCTTTCTTTATAACAATCTTTAGTACAACATTACATAAACTGCTCAATTCCTGCCTTCCCATAATCCTCACTCCTGAACATTATTCTGCATGTATTGTTCCCACAATTTCTATTTGTCTCTATGCATTGTTTTATGTAATTTTTCCTTCCCCATTCTGAAGATCTTTCTTCCAGTTAATACTCAATACTTCAAATACAGATAGTTTTAAACTTTGATTTCCATTTTCTAGTAATTAGTTTCTGGCAGTAAAGAAAATTAAATTTAACAATGCCTTACTATGTCTAGGCCATTCAGGTCACATGTCTCAGCCCAAAAGAATCATTTCCTTAGTTACAGTCATTTGCTCACCCAATATTTCTGACAGAGTACTCGGTAGGGAATTTTTAAAATCTGCCAACTTATTACACTCCCAAAACATATGTTCCCAGTTACCTCATCCTTTCTCCTCACACCTCCAACTTTTGCTGTCTACACAAGGAAAATTTGTTTGAAGTCTGCCTGGGGTATAAAATATCTATTCAAACACTTCCAAGCAAAAATCATAAACCTTCTGGACATTGTTATATACTTGAGAGCTATACATATGCCCTCCAATCGTTCCCTTGTAAACTACTTTTCCAGTCTCGTTCCCTGTCTTTTCTAACTTCCTGTGTTTGATTCTTACATTTACCAGGCCATATTTTATATGTCCTACTAATTATCCCCTTTTTTAACAGCAGCCTCTGTTCTAGATTCAACTAAAAACTCTGCCAGAGCAGGTCTTTCATTTAGGATTCCCTATCCCTTTCTCCTTCCCTGTACTCTGATACCAGTCCCTGCTAGGAAAAGCAGTCTCTAACCTGTAGACCAGACATCTTTTTGGCCTTGTCCCACTCTGTTACCATTTCCTTTCTGATTATTTGCTCCCAAGTTCCTTTGCCAGTTTTCTCCAGTAAGTTCCAGACCCCTCTTTGTCTATTTTCTGTACTCCTACTTGCAGTCATCATTATTGGCAAAATCTCCTTTCTCCATTCTCATGTTGGCTTAGTTCTTAGAATATATTCTGCTTATACTGACTTTATGAATATAATATTCTGGTGAATTATAACTTTCTGCTTGTGTTATGTACATGAATCTTAAATGTGCAGCTCTAAAACTTCTCTTCAAATCAGGTAGTCCTAAATCACTTGTTCTGTTTCTGCCTCATCATTTTTAGGACATCCCAGAAATCAAGGTTATTCATGGGATGGTTGGAAATCAGCACCGCCATCCTCATCAGTGTCTGGGGTGGGGACTACAAAGGAGAGTCCAAGTGTATCTATTAGTCCTTGTGCTGCCCATTGGGCCCCTGAGATAATGAATCTGAGTCTGGTGAAGAATTCTTCATGGAAACATATTTAAGGAACTAATCTTGCAAGATCCCTCCAACCCCTCTCTCCAGTTTGTAGACATGGTGGCTAGCCAGTGTGTCTGGCAAAGAAGTACCACTTGAGGTCAAAATAACTGTTGATACATGAGCCAAGGGCAGTACGTGCAACACAGACTGCATTACCAGTGCTGAAAATGATGTAAGTGACATATTCTGGGCTAAAGATAGTAGGCCCAACTGTCCAAGGCCCAAACTAGCTCAGGCTGATACTGACCCTGGCATTAGGACTGAGCCCTAAGCCTGACCATGACAGGTTGCCACCACTAATAATGGGACTGAGCCTGACATTAGGACTGAGCCCTAAGCCTGACAGGTTGCCACCAGTTACAATGGGACTGAACCTAACATAAGGACTGAGCCCTAAGCCTGACCCTGACAGGTTGCTACCACTGATAAAGGGACTGAGCCTGACATTAGGACTGAGACTTAAGCCTGACCCTGACAGGTTGCCACCACTGATAATGGGACTGAGCCTGACATAAGGACTGAGCCATAAGCCTGACACTGACAGGTTGCCACTACTGATAATGGTACTGAGCCTGGCATTAGGACTGAGCCCTAAGCCTGACCCTGACAGGTTGCCACCACTGATAATGGGACTGAACCTAATATAAGGACTGAGCCCTAAGCCTGACCCTGACAGGTTGCCACCACTGATAACAGGATTGAGACTTCTTGTCTCTGTACCTGGTGTCAAGGTTATTGAAGGCTGACCTTAGTGACATCAACAATGACTCTGAAGGAATCCGTGCTGATACCGGAACTGATAGGTTTATCTAGAACTGTGTGTAGACGGGAGTTTTATTTATTTATTTATTTATTTATCTATGTATATATCTATGTATGTATGTATGTATGTAAGCCACATTTGTTAAACAGTTGGATGGACAGACCCAAGGTCTCTTTTCATTTATAATCTCAGTCATTAGTTAAGTATAACTCAGAATAGAAAAGATCATGCAATAATACATATCACAGCACAAATATATCAATAGAGGATGATACAATCACATGTATGTTACTACAATACAAGACAAAAAAAGATCACACAGTAGTAGATGTCACAGAACAAAGTAACAACAAAGGTAAATCAGATGATTTTACAGATGTTACAACACAGTGACAATAAACATTCATGTACATAGAATAAATGCATACACTATTATACATCCACAAGCTATCCTACAGTATATGCACAAAAGATATACTAAGTAATGCATGTGCAAACCTCAAAACATAGCTAAGTGTAATAACTGTCTAACAACTCAAGTGTAATAAGCTTGAAGACTAAATAAAGAGTAAACTGACGGAGCAACAAAACCAAAATCTTTACAGCATATGCTGTTGAATTCATTTCTAAGTTGTAGCTTTATATTTTTCTTGAAGATTGATAAATTTATTTTACATTACACCTGACATGTATAGCATAAATCAAAGCTGTCAATACTGGTGGTACAATCAACACTGAAGTTACCAACTGCAAATACTGTCACATGAAATTCATGATCTCAGCAACTGCTAACTATTCTGGTGATATCAACATCAGCCACACAAGGATGACTTACAGGCTCGTGAGAACCAGTGTTTCAGCAAAGACCAGTGAAGAGTGTCTAGGCAAGGACCAGTGAGGAGGGTCTGAGCAAGGACCAGTGAGGTGGGTCAGAGCAAAAACCAGTGAGGAGGGTCTAAGCAAGGACCAGTGAGGAGGGTCTGAGCAAGGACCAGTGAGGAGGGTCTGATTAAGGACCAGTGAAAAGTGTCTGAGTAAGGACCAGTGAAGAGGGTCCGAGTAAGGACCAGTGAAAAGTGTCTGAGCAAGGACCGGTGAGGAAGGTCTGAGCAAGGACAAGTGAGGAGGGTCTGAGCAAGGACCATTGAGGAGAGTCTGAGCAAGAACCAGTGAGGAAGGTCTGAGCAAGAACCAGTGAGGAGGGTCTGAGTAAGGACCAGTGAAAAGTGTCTGAGGAAGGACCAGTGAGAAGGGTCTGGGTAAGGACCAGTGAGGAGGGTCTGAGCAAGGACCAGTGAGGAGGGTCTGAGCAAGGACCAGTGAGGAGGGTCTAAGTAAGGACCAGTGAGAAGTGTTTGAGCAAGGGCCATTGAGGAGGGTCTGAGTAAGGACCAGTGTGGAGGGTCTGAGTAAGAACCAGTGAGATGTGTCTAAGCTAGGACCAGTGAGGAGGGTCTGAGTAAGGACCAGTGAGTAGTGAGAAGTGACTGAGCAAGGACCAGTGAGGAGGGTCTGAGCAAGGCTCAGTGAGGAGTTTCTGAGTAAGGACCAGTGAGGAAGGTCTAAGCAAGGACCAGTGAGGAGGGTCTGAGTAAGGACCAATGAGAAGTGTCTGAGTAAGGACCAGTGAGGTGGGTCTGAGTAAGGACCAGTAAAAAATGTCTGAGCAAGGACCAGTGAGGAGGGTCTGAGTAAGGACCAGTGAAAAGTGTCTGAGCAAGGACTAGTGAGGAGGGTCTGAGCAATGACCATTGAGTTGGGTCTGAGTAAGGACCAGTGAGGAGGGTCTAAGTAAGGACCAGTGAGAAGTTTCTGAGCAAGGACCAGTGAGGAGGGTCTGAGTATGGACCAGTGAGGAGGGTCTGAGTAAGGACCAGTGAGAAGTGTCTGAGCAAGGACCAGTGAGGAGGATCTGAGTAAGAACCAGTGAGGAGGGTCTGAGTAAGTACCAGTGAGAAGTGTCTGAGCAAGGACCAGTGACAAAGGTCTGAGTAAGAACCAGTGAGGAGCGTCTGCATAAGGACCATTGAGAAGTGTCTAAGAAAGGACCAGTGAGAAGGGTCTGAGAAAGGACCAGTGAGAAGTGTCTGAGCAAGGACAAGTGACGAGGGTCAGAGCAAAAACCAGTGAGGAGGGTCTAAGCAAGGACCAGTGAGGAGGGTCTGAGCATGGACTAGTGAAATGTGTCTGAGCAAGGACCAGTGAGGAGGGTCTGAGTAAGGACCAGTGAGGGGGTTCTGAGTAAGGACCAGTGAAAAGTGTCTGAGCAAGGACCAGTGAAGAGTTTCTGAACAAGGACTAGTGACGAGGGTCTCAGCAAGGACCAGTGAGGAGAGGCTGAGCAAGGACCAGTGAGGTGGGTCTGAGCAAGGACAAGTGAGGAGGGTCTGAGTAAGGACCAGTGAGAAGTGTCTGAGCAAGGACCAGTGAGGAGGGTCTGAATAAGGACCAGTGAAAAGTGTCTGAGCAAGGACCAGTGAGGAGGGTCTGAGTAAGGACCAGTGAGAAGTGTCTGAGCAAGGACCAGTGAGGATGGTTTGAGCAAGGACCAATGAGGAGGGTCTGAGTAAGGACCAGTGAGAAGGGTCTAAGTAAGGACCAATGAGAAGTGTCTGAGCAAGGACCAGTGAGGAGGGTCTGAGTAAGGACCAGTGAGGAGGGTCTGAGTAAGGACCAGTGAAAAGTGTCTGAGCAAGCACCAGTGAGGAGGGTCTGAGTAAGGACTAGTGAAAAATGTCTAAGTTAGGACCAGTGAAAATGGTATGAGTAAGGACCAGTGAGAAGGGTCTAAGTAAGGACTAGTGAGAAGTGTCTGAGGAAGGACCAGTGAAGAGGGTCTGAGCAAGGACCAGTGAGGAGTATCTGAGTAAGGACCTTTGAGGAAGGTCTAAGCAAGGACCAGTGAGGAGGGCCTGAGTAAGGACCACTGAGAAGTGTCTGAGCAAGGACCAGTGAGGAGGGTCTGAGTAAAGACCAGTGAGAAATATCTGAGCAAGGACCAGTGAGGAGGGTCTGAGTAAGGACCAGTGAGGAGCATCTGAGTAAGGACCAGTGAGAAGTGTCTGAGCAAGGACCAGTGAAGAGGGTCTGAGTAAAGACCAGTGAGACGTGTCTGAGCAAGGACCAGTGAGGAGGGTCTGAGTAAGGACCAGAGAGGAGTGTCTGAACAAGGAACTGTGAGGAGGGTCTGAGTAAGGACCAGTGAGAAGTGTCTGAGCAAGGACCAGTGAGGAGGGTCTGAGTAAGGACCAGTGAGAAGTGTCTGAGCAAGGATCAGTGAGGAGGGTCTGAGCAAGGACCAGTGAGGAGGGTCTGAGTAAGGACCAGTGAGAAGTGTGTGAGCAAGGACCAGTGAGGAGGGTCTGAGTAAGGACCAGTGAGAAGTGTCTGAGCAAGGACCAGTGATGAGGGTCTGAGTAAGGATCAGTGAGGTGGATCTGAGTAAGGACCTGTGAGAAGTTTTTGAGCAAGGACCAGTGAGGAGGGTCTGAGAAGGACCAGTAAGAAGTGTCTGAGCAAGGACCCGTGAGGAGGGTCTGAGTAAGGACCAGTGAGGAGGGTCTGGGTAAGGACCAATGAGGAGTGTCTGAGTAAGGGCAAATAAGGAAAATTTGAATAAGGACCAACGAGGAGTGCCTGTGTAAGTTCAAGTGAGGAATGTCTAAGCAAGGACTGGAAGGAGGGTCTATGTAAGGACAAGTGAGCAGTGACTGAGTAAGGACCAATAAGGAGTGTCTAAGCAAGGACCAGTGAGGAGGGTCTGAGTAAGGACAAATAAGGAGCATCTGAATTAGGACCAATAAGGAGTGTCTAAGCAAGGACCAGTGAGGAGGGTCTGAGTAAGGACTAATAAGGGGTGTCTCAGTAAGGATCAGTGAGGAGTGTCTGAGTAAGGACCAATGAGGAGTACTTGGAAATCCTGACAGGAAAGCACAAGAATAAGGAAATCCCTCTGTCTGCCTTTTACCAGAAGGTTGAGTAGAAGAGAAATATTTCTTCTGGACTTTGATGAACCCCTTTGATACTTTTATTTAACAATACATTGTTAACTGTAAAAGTAAACAACATTTTGAAGTTAGAAGATTGTATTTTTTTACTTAATACAAGCCAAGCAGACTGGTATTATTCTGGATCCCCTTTACATGATCGAATTTTCACTTACCCAAAACTTAAAAGGATGAGACAGATGACTTCGCTGAAAACTTACTATCATGAACACTTGGATCACCAGACTTTTACTCCAGGAAAGGAAACACTTGGCCACCATGGTGATCTTTGCCTTTTTTCCAACTGTAATGTGATCTCTGAGTTGGTATATTTAGTTAGGGGGAGTGTGGGGATTGTAGCCCCCACATGGGGGGTGGGTTTGATTTACTTCAATTTGTTTATTTTGTCAAGATGGCCAAGTGGCACCCTTCCCAGAGTAAAATTGCAATGATCCGAGTGTTCATGAAAGCAAGTTTTCTGCAAAGTTATCTCATCCTGTTAAGTTTCATGTAAGTGAAAATTTGATTATGTGAAGTAGATCTATTACTCAGACACTCCTCACTAGTACAAGGCGTTGTGAGACCCCACACTGATGGACCTCCTGCATATCCATAAAACAAACAACACCAGAATTACCCACTTTGAAGACTTAAACCTTGCCTGTGATATAAATAGGACCAGCTAAAGAGACAGGTATGTATCCCAGAGACTACCCCTTCTCTGAAACAGGCTGCCCGTCCATGTAAAGCAGAGTTCTTCCCTAATGAAATCAAGTGCAACTTAGACAACTGGATAGGGAACAAGAAATTCATACCTGGTGTGGTACCTGTGTCTCTTATGGACACAGGCAGCCTTTAAATGTTTCATCGCCTAGGCCCCTGCTTGTAAATGTTTCTCCTCCCAAGCTCCTGCTTGCACTTATCAAGGGTACCCGAATTTATCAGAGATTTGGGATGCATGGCTAGGCTTAAAAAAGCCCTTGTGGTCATTAACCTAGTAAATACCTATGAACCTATGAACATCAGGATTCTCTCCCAAATGCACACGCACTTTTATAATCATATAACTAGACTGCCTTTAATGACCTAATTGCATTTACAGCTAATAATGCTGTCTATTATTATCAAAAATGAGGGTGCAAAGTGGTGTTCTCATGTGCTCTGCCATAACTGGTCATGTGTAATCATGCTGTGTTAAGTCTGAAGTCGACACAAACACAAACACAGGAAGACTGGTTTTACTTGCAGGGAACTCTGGACAATTCCAAACTCACTATCACACTTTATTAAAACAAAATATTAGGTGCATTCATACTTCTCAACCTCTCAGTGCTAGAAATCTAGACAAAGCCTATCATAATTGACAATAGCCCAAAAATAGGGACAGATTTTAAATAATGCTCTTATAAACTTAGAAAGCTGCTAGAATAGCAGGGTTTATGTTAGCATGCATTTTCTAAAATATTTGGAGTCTGAAACTCAAATGTAAGTCATTATTTAGTAACTTCAGTGCTCAGATCAACCCAATGAGTTGCCAGAAAACCACAAATTGTATGAGGAGCAGACCAAAAATATGAGGCAAAAATCTGGACATTCTGCGAAAATCTGAACAGTTGAGAGGTATGATGTGCATTCGTCCTATAACCTAGGACTTCTTCAGAATATAAAATCTACTCCGTCCACAGAGTTTTTTTTATATGTGCACCTAACCAAGTTCACCATAGCTCATGAATAAAATCAATTAAACATTTTAAAGAGACAACCCTCTAAAAAACTAACTAAGCATAAAAACAATTGCTAATTAAAACACAGCATAATCCAACCTTTAAAATACTATTATTTAACACTCCTTATCACATGAAGTAATATATAATACAGGCTAAAAATTTTTATTATATAAAATGTCAGTTAATTTCCAAGTTCTTGAAATTTAACCAAGGGTGAATACAGAGTAGATTTTATATTCTGAAGAAGTCCTAAGTTATAGGATGAATGCACTTAATATTTTCTTTTAGTAAAGTGAGATAGTGAGTTTGGAATTATCCAGAGTTCCCTGCAAGTAAAACCAATCTTCCTGTGTTTGTGGCTGTATTAGGTTTCCTGAACTTTCTAGTACATTCAATGTAGACTGTACATACTAAAGCAGTTATGAAAACAACCTCTGATCAGATCAGCTTGAACTGTTTCATCTTTGTTTTTGCTGTATCAGCACTTTTTCTGTACAAGCTGAAGAAGGCCTATGCTACCCACTTAAACTGAGTGTCACTCTGACTTGCAATTATAGTTACAAAACATATAGTAAAAATACAATGCTAAATTCAACATCCTCTCCCTAAAATGTGTAAAGCTTAAACCATTATACACATTTACCCAAATTATAAACTTTGTCCTTAAATACATTAGATTTTAATGTTGTTAATTATTGTTTTTCAAAGACAGAACATAAAATGTGAAAATATCATTTTAAATACTTTAACTTTCAGATGTACATACATTAAATGTTTCATCAAATATCTTTATCATTCACACATACATTTGTCAAAGGTCAAATTTTGTTACCCAGACTTGTACTAATACTATACCAGCATTAGATATGTACCCTGTGAAAACTCTGAATCAACCCATCAGGTAATTTGCAAATCATAATTATGAATGAATCCTTTGTTTTTTATTCTTGATTTACTTGACTATGTACAATAACTCAGTTCTCATGTCAAGAGTAAAATGTATAAAGATAAGCAACGTCTTTATAGTCTCTATAATTGTCTGCCTGATGTTACCTTAAAAACCTTTTTAACTGTTGTATAAGCATTATACTGTACTCATACTTTTATGCACTTTCACAAGTCCATTTATAATGTTCATTAGTTATTATACAATGACTGGCCATTAACATTCTAAAACGAGCATGCTGATTGGCCAGCCCAACCAGTGTGCCCGTTGCATATACCAAAGGAAAAAGGTCCGGTCACCCCGACTTTTTTCTGTTGGTATAGTCTTTAATTTTAACTTTTTTCAACAAAAATAAAAATAAAATTTATAGTCCGGATTCCGGACATACGAGAGAGACATCATGCAGAAAATACAAGGGGAATCAGGTACGTTGTTTAAAACTAAAGACACGTACCTGATTTCCTTTGTATTTCCTCCATTCTGTCTCTCTCCTACCGTAAACTTCCCAAACTTCTTTTTTTAATTAAAAAAAAAAAAGAAAGGAAAAGTGGAGCAATGGAGATCTTCTTTCCTCTGTGGCTTACTTTCCCGAGCACTATGCATGGGAACACAAGTCCCATATGCATGCGCAGTATATCAACACAAGGAAGCAGTATACCACCAGCCACAGAAGAACAGCAATGCACCGTTATACAAAGACATTATTTAAGAAAAGTAAGTATTTTTTTCTTAAATAATGTCATTGTATAATAGCAATAACTGACTCCGTGGTTATGGCATATTGAAATTTACCCACAGTTGGCTTTATTTAAATTTCAATATAACACACCAACATCGTTGGTTATTGCTATAATCTCAAACTTGCTCTTTGCAGTTGTCAAACATAACATGAAAATTGTTTTCAGTCACTGTCAACTACTCAGGCAAAATATGTACTACCCTGTCAATGTTCTTTCAATTTTCATGTCTCATGTCCCATGACCATTGAATAATATGCACCATTGTTTTTGTAGGTAATTATACAACATCACAAAGACATGCATCCGGAGTGTTTCTCCCCCGGCCTCCGCTGAAAATTGGCTTTGTTCCAAGTTGGACTTTCCCAGTTAACAAATGTTAAATAAATAACTAAATAAATAAATAAATAAAAATGTACCAAGAGTCACATCTCAATAAACTTGTCACTTTACTTTACCTTTTAAGCTGATGCCTGAATACTGTAAGCTGTGATACTATACCACAGAATTTGTTTGATTGTATAAACATATTATACATATTATGGAAGCTGTCTGTTAATGTCTTAAACTAAACAGATCACATCCTGTCAGGGCTAGACACTCGGTGGTGTAAACATTGGCTATAGGTGATTTGGTCACATTGACTAATGACAATATGACACCCTGGCCCCTTGTAAAAATGAGAATAAAGGAGTTGATGACAACAGTGATGGCTGAACATTTTAAATAACTGTCTTCCTTGTTAGAACTGTAACAAAATATTTTTGGTTTGTAGAATCAGTAAGATTATTACAGTTATTGATACCTTTATTTAAAAAAAAGGAATTTTAAGAAATCTATTTTAATAACTGAGACAGTACTTAAGTCAATATCCCATATTTTCTGAGTGACCATGTCTTTAGATGGCATGATGGTTAAAATGTTTACCTTACAGACAAAAGGTACAAAGTTTGATTCTCAATTGGGAAAATTGAGTAAGCTTAAAATTGCTCGCAAGGGCACTTAGCCTAATATTAACTTATGAAAGTATAAGAAGCATAAACACATCACTTGCACCACACCTAACTTTGTTTAGTAGGCCATATTTAATTCAACAACTAATCTTAGTACTTTTTGTCTCATAGTCTTATCATGATAAGGATATCAACTCTACAATTTCCTCATGTTCAAATGTACATGTAACTAGGACTAATCTGTGGCTAAACTATTTAAATGATATGCACTTAGAAGTCTCAAGTGTTATTTATTTATTATTATTTCTTTACCTTAACTTTCTATATTTTCTGTGTGGATAAGCATTTGTCACTAACCTTTTCATTATGTCGCTAAACTTGAGCCTGCTATTGTTTTTGTGGCATTCCCCCTCAAAAGGGTTTGACAAAATTATTCTAAAATACTTAGAGGCAAATCTGATTTTCAAAAATGTGATCCTTTGATGTCACTTGTAATTTTAGTAACACATATAATTTCTGCAAATTAATGTGTAAAATGGTGTAGTTGTGATCACAGTGTACTAGGTGAAAGTAGTAATACCTTAACTCATTTAAATGTAGCAGAGTTTAACAATACTCATTAGCAACCATACTGTCTAGCAATAAAGGTTTCTAAATAGTGATCCTTAAATTTCATAATGTTAAAATTTCATGTGAAACCTGGTTAATATGTTTCATATGAATTGTCTAATGAACATATTAAAAACATGTTAATATTTTTTTGGCATATTGCTTTTTGAAATAAAATGTCAGTTTAACAACCTGAAGATTACCAAGAAGTACATGATACTCAGCTTTCTGTGTCTGACTAGTAATTACTAGCTATGCAGGACTCAAACCTTGGATTTCCTGACTAGCATAAATGTAATCTTTTACTTGGCTAATATTTTACAGGTATTGGCATCCTAGCAAGTTAACAGCTTACTTTGGTGTACTTGTTCAGTGTAACTTTAGCCAAAATTAAAACAAATAAATCAATAAATAAAAGCAAAGTCATTTTTTTTTATTTAATCATAGTTTGTCTGATATATATTTGTTAGATGTTTGCTTTCCTTTAGGAGTAACACAATAATTAGAGTAGATTCAAGTTTTATTAGAACACAATAAACTCAATCACGCATACAAGGAAGCAAGTTAACTGTAAGGTGCCATGCTTTAACCCCCTTGAACCACATGCACAGTTGAGGAGTAGTCTTCATTGAAGCTTTGTTTTGGTGACTAACACTGGTAGCAACACTGGATTACTGTTGCTGCCTCATCCAAAAGTAACTTTATCTGATTAGGGCAACTGTTTCTAAGGTGTTATAACAAACTGTTTAATACTGCAGACTTGCACCATGTCTCAGACTCACTCTCGGTTTGCCTTTACTACCCACACCCTCTTTTCTTTTGCTTCACTTCTTGGATTTCTTTTTTATTTATTTATTTTTTGATAATGGGTTAAGAATAATGCACTAAAGTATTTAAATTTAAGCATGTTTTATATTACCCAGAATATAACTATTTTCATATTCAATGCCAATATGTGTTTCACCATATCTGTCTTTTCAGCATGCTCTGCTAATGTCACAGGCGAGGTTGAGATCCCTAGAGAGAGTGATGTTTGTGCCATTTGACTTGCAGATGTGCAACATTTCCATTAGGGCAGGGTTGAAGATTGCCCTATAGGCCAGGCATACAGAGTAAAGTGACATGGATTTCTGCCTTTCCACATACATCATGGTTTGGAGTCCCTGTATTTTCTTAGTGAGAAACCTCTAAGGTCTCTCCAGCTGCTGCAGGTATCTCGTGAGGTATAAGCAAAAGGGTGCATTAGACTCTATTAGTGGTGTGATAAGGGTTGAGTACAGTGGAATTATAACATCCCTTGACCTGGATGCTGTGCCCTTGCTTATAAGGTGCACTACATAGAAGGCTTTCCTTACCACTGTAGGAACTTGGTGGTCAAAGTTCAGATTGCTATCAACCTATGTTCCCAAGTAACGCACAACTGGGTTGGAGCTCAAGGGGCTACTGTCAATATTGTAATTTGTAGGGAATTCCATTTTGGCAAAGGGAATCATAATGCATTTTTTGCATTTAGTTTTAGACCATGACTTTGTCCCCAATCATTCATTTGTGTTAGTCCTTCTTGTAATATGTTAACATCATTGGGAGACTCAGTGACTGTTCCCAGTCAACAGTGACCTTGGTGAGCCAAAAGCCATCTACTTTGCCATGAACTTCTGAGAAATAGATGCCAAACAGCAAGGGGCCCAGCACAGTACCCTGTGGTACTCTGCTGATGATGGGTCTACTGGTGGAGGTGGAGTCACCAATTTTGACAGTATGTTCTGTCTGTCAGCAAGCCAATTGTATACCTGTCTAGTAATTAAGGGTTAATCCCCAGTTGGGAGAGTTTCTCAGAGATGCCAGACTGGGAGATTGTGTTGAAAGCCTTGTCAAGGCGGAGGTAGGCTGTGTGCACTGTCTTACCTTCATCCAAGGCTTTGGTGATATTCTCAAAAATTCTACCAGGTTTTATAAGCATGATTTATCTTTAATCCAAACTGAGTTGTGGCCAGTATTTAGAAGTTGCCTATGTCCTTGTTGATAATGTCCATGATAATCCTTTCTACGGCCTTGCAGATAAGGCTGGTTAGACTTATAGGTCTGTAGTTCCCAGGGTCAGTAGATGACCCACCTTTGTGCAGGGGGAGTACTGTTACTGTTCTCCATTCTGTAGAAACATAGCCAGTTCTCAAGCTATGATTAAAGAGAATACCAAGTGGGTCCGCTATGTCTTGTTTTAGATTGTTTAGTAAATGACTTGGGATATTATTTGGTCCCATCGAGGTCATGTTTTTGGCCTTGGTGAGTGCAGAGATGGCCTGTTCTCTAGAGATACTATGCAGAGGTCTGGTGTCAGGTATGCTTTGAGATATGGTAGGCATGGATAGAGTGGTGAAGTTTCCACTGGATCTGTCAGCTAGCAGGTTGGCAATATCGTCCTATGCAGTATGAGTGATCCCATCTACAAACAGTTTGGCACACAGCTGGGCATTCATTTTTAGATTTCGGACATAGTTAAAGAACTCCTTATGATTATCCTTGTGATTTTAGTTTTGTAATTTGCTTTAGAAGGCTTTACAAGATTACTGAGTGTCTTGTTTAGACTTAGGAGTGAACTCTTGCTCTGCAGAGTGGTATCCGTCTTGCTCTTGGACAACAGTTTGTTGCTCTTGTTATATACTCTGTTTATACTTGAAGTCCACCATGGCGGCTTGCTTCTATGAGCAGACCTGGTATTGATCCAGTCAGGCAGGTACAGCAGCATTGACGCAGCTGCTTCAGTGTCTGTAGAGGGCAATGCAGCTGCTTCAGTGTCTGTAGAGGGCAATGCAGCTGCTTCAGTGTCTGTAGAGGGCAATGCAGCCGCTTCAGTGTCTGTAGAGGGCAATGCAGCTGCTTCAGTGTCTGTAGAGGGCAATGCAGTCGCTTCAGTGTCTGTAGAGGGCAATGCAGCTGCTTCAGTGTCTGTAGAGGGCAATGCAGCTGCTTCAGTGTCTGTAGAGGGCAATGCAGCTGCTTCAGTGTCTGTAAAGGGCAATGCAGCCGCTTCAGTGTCTGTAGAGGGCAATGCAGTCGCTTCAGTGTCTGTAGAGGGCAATGCAGCTGCTTCAGTGTCTGTAGAGGGCAATGCAGCTGCTTCAGTGTCTGTAGAGGGCAATGCAGCTGCTTCAGTGTCTGTAAAGGGCAATGCAGCCGCTTCAGTGTCTGTAGAGGGCAATGCAGTCGCTTCAGTGTCTGTAGAGGGCAATGCAGCGCTTCAGTGTCTGTAGAGGGCAATGGAGCTGCTTCAGTGTTTGTAGAGGGCAATGCAGTCACTTCAGAGTCTGTAGAGGGCAATGTAGTCACTTCAGTGTCTGTAGAGGGCAATGCAGCTGCTTCAGTGTCTGTAGAGGGCAATGCAGCTGCTTCAGTGTCTGTAGAGGGCAATGCAGCTGCTTCAGTGTCTGTAGAGGGCAATGCAGCTGCTTCAGTGTCTGATTCACGCAGCTGTTTCAGTGTCTGATTCACGCAGCTGCTTCAGTGTCTGATTCACGCAGCTGCTTCAGTGTCTGATTCACGCAGCTGCTTCAGTGTCTGATTCACGCAGCTGCTTCAGTGTCTGATTCACGCAGCTGCTTCAGTGTCTGTAGAGGGCAATGCATCTGCTTCAGTGTCTGTAGAGAGCAATGCAGCTGCTTCAGTGTCTGTAGAGGGCAATGCAGCCGCTTCAGTGTCTGTAGAGGGCATTGGCACACACTTCTGCATAGACATCATTGATATCTGTGACTGTGGGTACTACGAAGCTTTTTATACCACCACTTAGTAGGCTGTAGTTAGGTTTCGTAAAGTTTTTTATAATTTTTGTTCCTGTGATGCTGTCAGTACCAGTAGTTACTTAAAACAAAACTGATTTGTGGTCTGGCCTAACTAGAGAGGCCATCACACATGCGGAAGTACAGTGACCCCACCCTATGTTGGTGAGTACTAAGTCCAGAACATTACAGACCCTAGTAGGGGTACAAACTATCTGTTCCAGAGCATTTGTGTTGACAAAGTTCAGGGACCTCTGGGCAAGCATGTTTTTGCTCGTGTATGTCCCCCAGTGTATAGAAGGATAGTTGAAATCTCCTACAGCTAAGGTGGTGGGTTGTATGGCGAGGAATCAAGTAAACTGAGGTAGGTGGTCTGCTTATCCTGATTCATGGTGGGGGATCTATAGCTAGCAATGATGTGTTATGGTACTTTCCCAATAGTTAATTGGACATGGAGTAGTTCAAGAGTCATGCTGTTTGATCAGTCTTGAAGTGTATTTGGTTTTAATGAAGATGGATACACCTCCACCCTTGGTTCCTTCATGCTCATTTTGAGGTCTGAATGTGTGGAAGGCCTTGTAGTCTTACACGGCTGGGTGCTGTCAGCAGCCTTGAACCATGTCTCTGTAACTGCATAAATGTCAGCATCCTCCAAGGTGAGGAGTGCTCCCAAGGAGTGCAGTTTTGTGCATCAACTTTAAATATTTAAAAGTTATTACTGTTGTAGATACATTTCTGTATCTGCCTGCATAAATGAATATTCATGTCAGGAAATACATATATATATATATATATATATATATATATATATATATATATATATATATATATATATATATATATATATATATATATATATATATATATATATATATGGTATAAAAAGTTTACTATCAAAATTACGATTTCAGGTTTGGCAACCACAAGATGCCGAATTCCAGTTGGGTAAATCCTGTGTCATCGAACCTTCAGGTGTGCGAGGTTCCAGTCAGCGAATTTGCACATATATGGTCAGTGTTGTTAGCAGAGATTGCGTTACAGTGTGGATTGGGAAATTTACCCCTTTCCCCACTCTCAGATTTGGAATATATAATTTGCAGGGGTGTGGAGGGTACAGGGGGGCTTGTCCCAGAACTGCAGTTACTGTTCTGATAGGTGTAGGGTAAACAGCATGTTAATCATGCCAAATCAAATAATCGCCATGTAATTTGACATACTGACTTGTTCAGTGTTCTGTGTTCGGTGATGTTTTTCGCTGTATTGCACATTTTTTGTTTTGTTTGTCATACATTTGATAGTAAGCCATGTATACATATATATATATATATATATATATATATATATATATATATATATATTTATATTTACTTTGAAACTCACATACTGTGTTGCATTCTGAAGCAATACTAAAAAATTAAGATACTTACACTCTATGCAGAAGAAAATTATCCTCGCAGAGAAAATGTTTAGTTAAAATTTGTAACCCACCTAGCTAGCATAGTAAAACACATGGAATCATCAGATTTATAGCCAAAGCAGTTACAAAATATAAAACTGTTAATTTGTTGTATAAGTATTCCTGCAAACTTTAACAAAAGTTTATTTTCACAGAATGTCATAATCATGCCCTCTGATCTTTCTTATTTTGCTTTAAATCAAAAGATAAGAAATAACACATATTATATGTCAGTCTGTCTGTGTAACCAAACATGACAATGCACAAAAATGTATGAGCACACAACATACTAGAAAGTAGAACTCAAACCAAAAGTTGTAGATGAAATAAAGGAGCGAACACTATTCTTTAGTACTTTTGTTCAAATTTATTCTTCATGAACTTCAGAAAAACGTTAACCTCTCAAAACAAACCTCTTATAAAGTTACATCACACATCACATGACTTTCATGATACTTTAAATAAATTAAAGGTATAAAATCATACCATAGAAATAAAAAACTGTCTTGTTTTCCAAACAGCTTTGAATGTCAAAACATCATAAAAATGTCTTACTATAAAAACATCATCATATTATTATGATTTCAATGTTATTTTAGTGCTAAAAACACTTAATATTAATGCATTCATTCAGATCAGGGGCTCTGTCTGATACCAAACCGATCTGCCACAATGACTCCTTACTTTCTAAAATCAAATTGGTGTTCCCTATATAATCCACTTGTTGAACATAATCGATGACTGAAAAGGTGAACTTTTTAAAGTTCACACAGTGAGTAGCATGCCTAGTTAAGCATTGGTAAAGTCCTTTTTCTTATTTTTATGGTATGATTTTACACCTTTAATTTAATCTATCACGAAAGTCATGTGATGTGTGATGTAACTTTATAAGAGGTGTGTTTTGAGAGTTTAACTTTTTTCTGAAGAAGTTTATGAAGAATAAATTTGAACGAAAGTACTAAAGAATAGTGTTCAAACATGACAATGTTTTTTTCCTTTGGTGAACAGAAAGACAGTGGGCCAGATTCATGAAGGCTGACACTAAGTGTACACGATCTCTACTCAAGAACATTCCTACCACATTTTTGTGCTGTTTATTCACTCAGAAAAATTACACTGAGTATAGACATAGTATTCACTTTATTGTAACCTTCATGAACCCCCCCCCCCGATATTTAAGGCTGCAAAAAAATTAGTAGGAAAACTAAAATTAGAAGGAAGAAGGTAGGAATTATGCTTGTGTTGTCTGTTCACTCAGAATGGTGTGTACTTAGTGCACACTTTATGTAGTTGCCCACAAATCTGGCCCAGTGTTTAAAGCAATGTACTTGAAGGTGCTAGAAACAGAATTTGTATATTCAGTCTGAAAGATCTATTTTGAAGTTAGTGTTGTATAATTAAGTTTGAAAGCACTGACTGTTATATAGCTAAGTTTGAACAGACTGAAGCCATCATATGGCTTCTTGTGTCATGTGATATACAGTCATAAGACTCTGTAGAAGAATAGACGCCATAATGACACAACGGTTTCTGGAATGTAGTGTTAGCATATTTTTACAGCTTAGTCTCCTTGCTTTAAGAAAGAAATTCTATAAGTTTAAAACTCACCAAAAAATTAAGGCAGGAACTTTACTTGAGGTTTCTGAGCTAGTGTCATTAAAAAATCTGAAAACTGATAGGCACAGTTTACGTTAAACACCTAGGAGGTCGTTAATCTGATCCTTCTTCTATTCCTTTTTTCCTGTTTTCTTTTACTTCCTTACTTTCCTCCAAGTGCTCTCTGTCTTTTTTCTTTGTAGCCTTTTCCAGAGTTTCCGTCTTATGTACCAATTCTTATATATCACGCATTTTCCTCTACTCCTTCTTTTAGCTCCTCTTTTCAACCGATCCACAAATGACCTGTTTTACTACATCTATAACATTTCAATTCACATTTTTTGCATCTTTTCAAGTTTCACCACAAATATAACTTTGTCATCTGCAACAGTCACTAATTAAATGATATGACTTTCCACAACAGAAACATGTCTTAGCCTAACCCCAATACTCCACAATATGTTTCCCTTCAATATTTATAACACTTGGAATATGCACAATTGCAACATTTTGCATTTTCAAAACAACATTATAATCCCAAACCCCAGTCCATAAACCTCTATTATCATAAACTTTAGTGATGTCCATTGCATCCTGGCATATTTTGAGTAAATGTCTTTTTAAAGTTTATTTTTTTACATCAGATCTGAATTGAATGTGAACCTCCTTCTTAGTCTCCCTGCTAAATGCTTTAAAACAGAACAATACCAGGGAGAGAAGCCTTTTTTCTCTTCATACTCCCAGAAATTTCTCCATTCCAATCCCACTTTCAAAAATAATGTCACAAAATGTCTCTTTGCTTATGTCAATAAATGCTCTTACTTCCTTTGATTTTACACATAAAGGAGAATTAACATTGCCCCATACCTTGTATCTGTTTATCTCTTCCTCTGTTTTACTGAATATTCTTACTGTAACAGTTTTTTTCTTACTTCCAGATACTCTCCTTCATTCCTGTTTTCTTTGGCCTTTTATTCCTTATCATCTATGTCTATTTTTTCTTCATGTTTGTAGATTTTTCCTTCTTTTTGATTTCTAAATTCTCTTTGCAAATTATTTACATCACCTCCCTGCATAATATATATCTCTCCCACTCTCTGGATCATTTTTGAATATTAATCCTTTAAGCATATCATCCTGCAACCATCCTGACTGGAGGGTTGTAATAATGCACTTCACTCCCGCCAACACATCCTCGACCATAGAAAGCTTGACTGTCTTCCCTTCCTTAAGTGCTGCACCCTCCATTCTTTTAGCACACTTGCCTCTTGAAGCTGTGTTTCCCTCCGTGATCACCACTTTGACTCCTTCCATCATATTCTGTAGCCCGACATAGACTCAGCTGGCTTCATATCCACATATTTTTGATCTAACACACCATTGCTACAACCTGTGGTTTCAGACATACTGCCTCCCTGTCTCTCCAGGATACCACTGCACCTGGAATCAAAATAGGAAGTGCATGGACAAAACATGTCCAGGTTGTCACCAAAGATGAGTAGTGGTCCTTTATTTATATACAAAAATAACAATTATTTACAAAATATTTACATATTTACAAACATTAACAAACATACAAATACACAGATATGTAAATCTGTTTGCACAGTCATACTAAATTTTCATCTCTACTAGACCACACTCTTTTTTCCATAACAACCATATGATTTTACTTAATCATCAGTCTTTCGGCTTTTCCTGGTTAGGGGTTGTCACTGCGGAACTCCGGTCCGCTAATGATTGGCAGTATATTTTTTTACGTAGCGAGTTGCCAGCCCTGACGCGCAACCTTCAATGAAGGTACGCCCATTCATGCATGTCTCCACACAGAAGACTCTCTAGCTGACAATCGAACAGGACAACGTCTTACTGTGAGGCGACAACGCTACCGCAGCACCACCACCGCAGTATATGATTTTACTTAATATTGTTGCCAAATTCCATTTACCATTAATCATGATTTAATTTATTCTTTTATTCCATATAACCCATATAACATAAAATAATTGTTTATCTATTCTTTTAACATATTCTTTACTCATGTTCTTATTGTATCAATATTTAATCATATCCATGTTTATTTTACCCACTTCTTTCATATCTTAAAAAATCTTCTTTACATGGTTTTCCCTTTAACATTTTTTCTCTTTTACTAACTGTAGCTTCTTCTTCTTGGCAATGAAAACATAGTCAATCACTTTTCTTCTTATGTGGCATACTTCTTTTTACTGGCAATTTATCTCTTACCAGCCTCCACAAAAAATCTTGACATTCTACTTTCCGATTACACCATTTGATTCTTATTTTTATAGCTTTAATTTTTTTCATCTCTTAGATTTTCCAATTGTTTTACACAGTAATGTTTTATTATTACATTCTTATACTATACTTTTCTGTCTTTTCCTATATCATCAACTTTTATTTTCCATAAGATATTTTTTCATGGTAACATTTTATTTCTTCATTAATACACTCTTTTTCTCTTTTACTCATCTACCCCAAAATGTATTATCCTTATATTTATATAGTTTTGCTACTAATCTCTCATCTTTTTCACTTATCCACTTTAACACTTTCTTCAAATTCTATGAAGCAGCATATACCACTGGGTTAATTAACCCTAAACATCCTTTTTCTTTATTTACATACAAAATTCTTATTTTTACTGGGTTTAATCTAGAACCCCATATAAATGAAAACATTATCTGCAAAAATTCCTTTTCAAATACTGTTTCCAACATAAATATACATGTTAAATGTGTTATGTTCCCATCAGTGCTGAATTTATCCAATAAGCTGTTTGTCTGAATGATAATGTATATGTTCTCCAGAAAAGAAAGATTTGTTTTATTTCTTCTATTGTTTTTTCCCATTGAATTCTACTTACATCTTTATTCCCAAATGTTATACCTAAAACAGAAATGTCATTCATTCTAATATTTACCCCCGATCTTTACTATTTCACCTAAACCTTTACTTTTCTCTTTATTTAAAGCCATCCCTTTCATGTCTAGACACTCACTTGTGCAAAATAACACACTTTTTATCCAACACTTTTGTTTGTAATCATGATAAAGTCATCTGTGTATGTTAACAGAACTAGAATCCTTAACCCTTCAGGTGCTATACACCCCTCCTTCTTCATTTTATAATTAATGCAAAGAAGATACAACTCCTTTGACAACCCTGTCTTACAACCCTCTTCATATGTACCTCTTGATTACTATAAGCTGACATACATCATTTCCTAACTTTCTTAGTTATATTATACTCTTTCATTATTATCCATAAGATTTCATATCCAATTGTGCCAAATGCCTTATTAAGGTCCCCTACCATTATTTTCTCTTCTTCTTTTTTATTTATAATAGGTTCATAGGAGGTTACTAGGCTAGCAGTCCTAGAGCTTTCATCAGCCTAGCCATGTTAATCCTGGGTTGTCCCAATTGTCCTTGGTTAGATTGATGTACTTTACAGATCAGCACCAACTATCCCTGTCCATGGGTAACATGGGTGCCATCCCCGAGGTAAATTTGTCCAGATTGCACATGAATACGGTCATTGAGGGGCTCTGCCTCACATGAACTGGACATTTATTCCAGAGCAGTGGGAGTCTCTAGGAGACATACCTGTCTCTCCAGCATGTTCTGTTAATGTCACTGGCAAGGTTGAGACCCCTAGAGTGAGTGACTCTAGTGCTATTTGATTTGCAGATGTACAGAATTTCTGTCAGGTTGGGGTCAGAGGCTGGCCTGTAGGCCAGGCACAAGTTGCGTCTCAGTAGCCTATATGATAAAGAGTAAAGTGACAGAGCTTCACCCACAATTTCTCTATCAATAAATCTTGACAACCCTTCCCCTTTATACTAGATGTGCTATCTACTATAACATTTTTCATTTTAGTTTCAAATCTGTTTTATATTATTTTCATAAAGATCTTATAATCATTATTTGTCAGTACTATTACTCAGCAGTTTTGTAATTGTCTTCTATATTCTTTCTTCCATATGAATCTAAGTATTTTACTACATAATTCTTTATATATAAAATCTTATTTAAACCATTCAGTCAAAATCTTTAAAAATATTTTTTGCCAGTCCCTTAAATGTTTATGCATTTCATAGCTTATTCCATCTGGTCCTGCAGCAGAATCTATATTTACTTGTCCTAACACTTTATCTAGCTCATTTAAAGAAATAGAAATCTCCTTTTCTAAATTTTTATTCTCTTTTTCTGTTAACTTTTTACTTTCCATGTTTTTCACTGCCTTCTTTTTTCTTTAAACACATGTTGTACATATTGTACTACACTATTCATAACCTGTTCCTGAGTTCTTTTTATTTCTCCTTTTACATGTTTATTTTTTCTCATTACACTATCTTCCTCTACTGATCTACTTAAGTAATTCAATACTCCTCTTTTTCCTTATAAAAATATATTTGCTCATATAACAATTCTTGTATTTTTCATTATTTCTTTCATATGATTCATTTTCTTTGTCAATGTACTTACCATCATTATGTTTTAAATCCTGCAATGCATTATTATATGTTCTTTTATATTTTTCTTTCTCTACTTTTCTCACATCATATCGCCACTGTGAAAAATATATATATTTTTTACATTTTCCTTAAATGTCATCCACTATTCAGACCAGTTTTTATAAAATGTTCTCATAGTAATATGATCATTTCATAGCTATGTTACTAATCTCTATCACTCTTTATTCCATGCTTTCTTGTTTATCCTTTTTATTCCTTACCATGGTGGTGGTGCTATGGTAGTGTTGTCGCCTCACAGAAAGTCGTTGTCTGGTTCAATTTTCAGCTAGAGCGTCTTCTGCGTGGAGACATGCGTGAATGGGCGTACCTTCGTTGAAGGTTGCGCATCAGGCCTGCCAAGCCGGTACGTAAAAATCAACTGCCAATAATTAGCGGACTGGAGTTCCGCTGTGGTGACCCCTAACCGGGAAAAGCCAAAAGACACAAATTCCTTTGCCTATTTTTATATATGCCTTGTTTTCTTTTATTGCTAGCCATATTGCAAGATGATCAGAAAACCCTGTTTCAACTATCTCCCCTTTTCCTATAATTAAACATTATGATACTTCAAAATTAATCTATTTCAGTTCTATGCATACCCGTTTTGTAAGTCCATGAATTTTTGTATCATTGATTTAGCGTACACATTTTATACCTTCTAACCTTTTTCTTATACCATTTCCTTTCTTTTTATTCTTGCCTTTCCATTTCTTTACAATTAGTATATACATATTATGTTATCATTTTATATAACTGTTCTTTCCATTTTAAATCTGCGATTGTTAATCTTCCTATTTTTGCTAAAGTTACATCTAATATCTTTACTGCATTTCTATATAATATGGGTATTCTAGAACATATTTCATTTTTCAAATTCCAGATTATCTTTTCTTACCATGGTTTCTCTGTTTGTAAACTTTCTTCATTTGTTAAAAAATATTGTCTTCTAATATAATTACATCTTCATCACATTGATTGCACTACTCTAAAATTCCTGTTCTTTTTATTATATTCTTATTTACAGAAAGCACTGCAATTTTTTTCATTTTCTCTTTCCATTAGCTTTAGCTTCATAAGTTCAAAAGTTCATAGCTAATTACTAGGCTAACTTTCTTAACAGGCCATTCTAAGCCTAGCAAATTTCCTTCCAAAAGCTGAGAATCAAGCACTATACCTTGTGTCTGTAAGTCAAACACCTTAACCATTTTACCAACCTCCAATCATTACCTGCATATATTCTTTTATCCATTCCCCTTCTTTTTTCTTTTGTACTTAATATTTTAAATTTTCTTTTACTTTTACTTATTCATCACTTATTAAAGAACCCTCTTCTATGTCCTCTTTATTATTTTGTCTAAAATAATTTTTCTTCTATTTCTACTACTTCCAAAATTTCTTTTGTTTGTTTTCTTCCCTTTTTCCTAACTCTAATTTTCATTTTGTCAATCCATCCATAAAATACCAATTTTGTTACATTTATAACATTTCAATTCAATTTTTTTTTGCATTATAGGTTCATAGGTTCATAGGTAGGTACTAGGCTATCGGCCCTGGGGCGTATACAAGCCCAGCCAAAAAGTTACCCTGGCTTTTGCCACCTAAGAAAATTATTTTCTTGTGCCACTGTTGAGCAGAGCCACAGAGGTGATCCCCAGGGTGAATTTCCTATTTCCCATCCAATCATCAAGATTTTTCTTGAAGAGTATTAATGAGGAGCTTTGTTTGAAGTCCCATTTCCCCACAAATATAACATTTTCTTTCATCGCTGTTACTTATCAAGTGTCCCTTTTTTACACAAAAAACATGTTTTGGGTTGTCCCTAGTATTTTATGACACCCCCAGTCTCCTTCATATTTATCATGCTTGATATATGTATCATTTTTTTCTCTTTCTATTTAAACACAATTTTACAATCCCAGCCACCAGTCCATACACCCATTTTTTGTAAACCTTTGCAATGTCCAGTACTTCTTTACATAAAGTTTTCAAATTTCCTTTCAAAATCTTTCTTTCTATCTCTGTTCGAAATTGTACATGCATTTTCTTTTTTGTTTCCATGTTAAATGTTTTTATCACATAAAAATTCCATGGGTTACAGTTTTTTTTTTTTTGTATTCTCCAAGAGACGTTTCCATTGAAAAAAACAGTCTCAGATATAATGTCACAAAATGTCTCTTTGTTAATAAGAATATATGTTTTGACCTCATGTGATTTTACACCCACAGGAACTATTAAATTGTTCCACAATTCATACCTCTCCATTTCTTTCTCTTCTTTGCTTTAAATCCTTACCACATTCTTCAGTTTTTCATTTTCTTCTGCCTTTTTTATGCTACCCCATCTTTGCCTTATTTTACTATCTCTGCATATGTTTTCTTTTCCATCTTACCACTGTTCTTCAGGATTGTCTCTTTCTTATTTTCTCTATAATCTCCTCTCAGGAAACATCTCCTTCATTTTCTGGCTCACTCTGCACCATCATTTCTTTAAGTAAATCATCCTACAACCCTCCCAAAAGGAGGGTTGTAATTATACATCCATGAATTGCTGACTCATCTTCATCAAACAGATTTCTTTGAAACACTTCCTCAGAGTCACACATTCTCTGGTCTCAATATTTGCTTTCTCCTCCATTTCTTTCATCACTCCATCATATCCTCCTGTCTCCATCTGCCTCCCCATTTCTAGGGTTACCACCTATCCCTCTGTGCGAGGGATAGTTTTTCTTTAGGCAGCTGTGCCCTGTGCAAACAAAAAAATAAAGAATGACAAATGTCCTGAGATTTTAAAACAAAAAATATTTCTCAAGTTTTCTTTAATAGTTGCATAAAACATTTATTTTGTATCTGAAATGTGTAAATTTTATATGAAAATACCATAAGCAATTCAAATGCTTCTTCTCTGGCTTCTCTGAAGCCCAGGCTAAATTTCCCCTAGTAGTATAAAAAATACCTCAGGTCGTCCCAAAAAAGGCTACTAGCTGAGTGGATCTAACCTGGTCAACAAAGGATAAATAAATGGTACTTGTCTGCCTAAATTCCATGCTACTTTTAAACCAATACAGAATTTGCTTACTGCTATGTGCATTGATTTTGCTATCCATAAACAACTGTGTATCACAGCCATGCATACTTTATACAATGTAAAGGCACACTCACGAAGTTAACATCTGCAGTGTGATTTTGTGGATGGCCACATAAATACAGCTGGATTTTGTTGTATGCAGGTATGCAGGCTCACCATTGACAACTTTACTTAAACATATTGTAAATTGTAAAAATAATAAACATTCTAAACTCAGAAGATTTTAGTTCTTATTTAATACAATCAAAGAAGACTACATCATGATTCTCTCTCTCATAGTAGGAAGTGTGTGCCCTTTTATAACAGGATACCCAAAAATTATCTTCAATGTTATAATTAGATTTACAGCTAATAATGTTGTCCACTGCTATCAAAAAAGATGGACCAAAAGTAGAGTTTGCATGTGGTCTCTCATAATCAGGCACATATAATCATGTAGTATTAGGTTACCAGAATTTTTTAGTACATTCTGTGCAGACTGTACATACTAAAGCAATTATAAAAACAGTCTTTGATTACATCTTCATGAAATAATTCTTCTTACATTCCTTAATGTATCAGCAATTTTTCTGCCACACTGAAGAATGCCTATTGTCTCCCATTTAAACTGTGTGTCAGTCTGACTTGTAATTGCAGTTACAAAAGCATACATTAAACAACAAATGCGAAATTCAACACCTGCCAGCATTTTCTCATGGTCTAATGCAATAGCAGGTATGAAATGGCTCCTGGAAGCTCTAAAAAGCATAGCAATGACCTAGAAAACACGCACATTTTCTAGATTCCTATGCAGAGTATTGTAATAGATGAGGCACTGCCTGATCTGACCAATTATGTTGGACGTTGTTTAGACAGTTTTCTTTTATTTTACTTTCCACTTTCTGGACCTTGTGCAGTGGGTCTGCTAGTGACACTCTTTTGACCCATTCTTCATATGGACGTGGAAGCTGGGCATTTCTGGGCTAGGCAAGAGCCAAAAGCCTATTCTGTTCTACCCAGGAATCCCAATCAGCTCTTTCATTTGCCATCAAAAGTAAGGTAGCAGGCAACTGGTCAGCTTGCTGGTCCTAGGTGAGGCTTACTCTTTCCTCATTTTATGTTGGTAGCACCCCCCCTTCGCCATCAGTAAATTTTTTGAGGCTGATATTGTTACTTTCTGAGAAGAAGTGTACCTCCATACATTGAATTCCACTCATCTTTGCTGGTACTAAGCTATGTGACAGTACAAGCTTACCTGGCTTGAACTCCACTTGGTAGAGCCTTGTGATGATTCAGAGTTGCCCCCTCAATGGGCAAGCTGTTAATATCTCTTACTCAAATCCTCTCTGGCCAGCTCATACAGGCACTTGAGCTAATACTCAAACTTGGTCAAGGTTTTATCCTTCTATGTTATGCAGCTCAGACACATTTTTTTAGTATCACTTTTGACACTGCAAAAGAGAAATTAGCAGACAAAGATTCTTCAGTCCTTGACTTCTTTGTAGTAAGATCAGGAGAGAAATCCTTAATTCTGTTTTCTCTCTCTCTGTCTCACTATCAATTTTATCAAGTTTATATTTCTTTCTAATATATTTCTTATCTGCTTTTCCCAAGATTTTTTTAAACGTTTGTGGTGCTATTTATAGGTTCATAGGTAGGTACTAGGCTATTGGCCCTAGGGCCTATATAAGCCTAGCCAAATGGTACCCTGGCTTTTGCCACCCAAGAAAATTATTTTCCTGTGCCCCTGTCAAGCAGAGCCACAGAAGTGATCCCCGGGGTGAATTTCCTATCTCCCATCCCATCATCAAGATTTTTCGTGAAGAGTGCTAATGAGGAGCTTTGTTTGATATAGATAGGTAGTCTGTTCCAGAGTATGAGAAGTCTCTGGGACAGGAATCTATCCCTCCAGCATGTTCTGTTTATTGTGGTGACAAGGTTTAGGTCCCTAGAGCATGTAGCTCGGAGGGATTGGGATTTCTTTACGTGGAGCATGTCCAACAGCTCTGGGTTTGACATAGCTTTGTATGTTAGGCAGAGATCGCCTCTGAGTAGGCGATATGCAACAGAGTAAAGCTGTTTTTTTTTAGACGGTCTGCATAGGGCATCTGTTTGAGGCCAGTAATCCTCTTTGTGAGGTATTTCTGTGGCCTTTCCAGTTGTTGTAGATGTCTTGTGAGGTACATACCAAAAGGGGCATTGTACTCTATAATGGGTCTAATGAGTGATGAGTAGAGGGGAACAATGACCTCTTTTTTCCTGGATGAGAAACCTTTTGTGATGAGGTGTGCCACGTTGAAGGATTTCCTGACTACTGTGGTGATGTGATTATCAAAGGAGAGACTACTGTCCACCTGTGTCCCAAAGTCTCTAATCACACTTTTGGTGTTAAGTAGACTACTGCCTATGTGGTAGTTCATGGGTACAGAGTTTTTACCAAAAGGGATGACAATGCACTTTTTGGCATTGAGCTTCAGGCCATGGCTTTGACACCAGGCATCTGTCTCACTGAGGCCCTTTTGTAGAATGTCCACATTGTTAGGAGTTTTGATTATGGCTCCTAGTTTGCAGTCATCTGTGACCTTTTTTAGACAAAGCCCTTCTGTGTTAGTCTGTACTTCAGAGAAGTAGATACCAAACAGGAGAGGACCTAGGACTGAACCTGTGGTACTCCACTTGTCACTGGTCTGAAGTTGGATTTAGAGTCTGCTACGTTCACAGTGTGGGTTCTGTCAGTGAGCTAGTTGGCAACCCATCTTATGACATAGGGATGTATACCTAGTTTAGTGAGTTTATCTATAATTCCAGAATGGGGGATGGTGTTGAAAGCCTTGGCGAGATCTAGATAGGCTGTGTGAACCACCTTACCCTCATCTACGGCTTTGGTGACCTCTTCAAAGAAGTCTATCAGGTTTAGGAGACATGATCTGCCTTTTACAAACCTGAACTGGGCAGGGTCCAGAGTCTGGAGATTAACAATGTCATTGTTTATAACTTCCATGATGATACGTTCCATAGCCTTGCAGACCAGGCTCGTCAGGCTAATGGGGCGGTAGTTCCTGGGGTCAGTGGTGGCTCCCCCTTTGTGGAGGGGGATGACTGTTGCTGTGTGCCATTCAGTGGGCACAAAGCCTGAGGTGAGGCTATGATTGAACAATGTACTTAGGTGGGGTGCCAGTTCATTCTGTAGTTCATGTAGAATGCAGCCTGGGATGTTGTCAGGTCCCATGGATGCTGTGTTCTTGTCTTTGGAGAGAGTGTTTTTTACCTGTGCAGCCGTGATTACAGGAACTTTGCATTCTTCCTGTATAGAGATGGGCCCTTTAGGGAATGAGAGGGAGGTAAAGTTAGCACTGAACCTATCTGCTAGGATGTTGGTAATATCAGTTGGGTCTGTATATTTAGTGCCATTGTGTTGCTTCTTGACATAGCTATCGAATGATTTGTGGTTGTCTTTAGAATCAGTGGCGATTTTGTTATTGTAACTAGCTTTGGAGGATTTTATGAGGGATCCCAGCTTCTTACTGAGGCTGACCATGGAGTTCCTCCAATCATGGGATTTTACTCTTTTTTGCAACAGTTTCTTTCTTCTATTGTAGAGTTTGTTTATAGCAGGGGACCACCAGATTGGCTTCCTTTTTTTGGAGGATAGCATCTTGGTTCTGTTAGGGATTGCACGATCCATACACTCATGTAAGTGCTTATAAAGTGCAATTGTATAGGATTCAGCAGTCGTACCTCTATTGTCTGTCAGCATGGGTGTCGTGAAGTTTGCCACTTCTGTCTTAAGAAGTGTGAAGTTGGCTTTGGAGAAATTTTTTACAGTGGTTTCCCTAATGGGGGTGGGGGTGGGATGTGGATGTCTAGGGTGATTTGCTTGTGGTTGGATCTGACCAATGAGGAACTGACCACAGGTGTGGAACACCAGATTCCCATGTTGGTAATGACCAGGTCTAGGATATTGCTGCCCCTGGTGGGGGTGTGGATAAGTTGATCCAAGGCACTGGAATTTATGAATCCCAGAAAATGCTAAGCACAAGAGTCGGTACATGAGTAGTTTTCCATTTAATGGTGGGGTAGTTGAAATCGCCCATTATTAGGGTATTAGGTTGTATCCTAATATTTTCCAGTGTATCAAGAAATGAGGAATGGGAATCCTGGGGCATGGTGGGGGATCTGTAACAAGCTACATTTTGGATTGCGGTCTTGCCCAGAGTTAGTTGCACTTGGATAATCTCGGATACATTATGCTGAGCAACTAGCCTGGAGGTGTGGATATCCTTAATGAATATGGACATGCCTCCACCTTTAGTGCTTCAGTCCAGGTTAGGTGGCTGAAAGGTGTGGTATGAATTTTAGCCTGGTAATGCAGGGGTGCTCTCTGGATCCTTGAACCAGGTCTATGTCACTGCACAAATGTCAGTGTTCTTTATTTTAAGGAGTGCCTCGAGTGAGTGCATTTTGAGGTTTAGACTTCTAGCATTAAGTAGCATTACCCTCAGATTTTGCTTGCTTGTACCTGTTATGGCGGTGAATTTGTCATTTGAATCTTGCCAAGAAAAGGCACTATAGAGGTGGCAAGAGCCTTAGCCAGTATCTGGAATCCCAAGGGCAATAGGTGCAGGCCATCTCTGGCAAAGCATCATGGTTTGTCAATCATGTCATCCCAGGCAGACAGATACTGGATCCCCTTAGAATGACACTAGAAGCTTAGCCAATTGTTGAAGTCAATCATTTTGTCCTTGTACTGTGGTATCATTCTGGGTGATGGCAGGATGCTACTCAGGGCTAGGGTCATACCTGCTGGGCTACAAGATCGGACAGCTTCTCCATGGCTCTTTTCATGTAGTCCAGAGAGGTATGTCTCAGGTCATTCACACCACCATGGACAATGACAGAGCCATATTTGTACTTGTTGTGGAGTGACCTGAGTGCATGCGTTATGTGGTGGATCCTGGCACTTGACAGGCAGCTGACAGTAACTATCTCCTTGTTTAGCCTGGGGAGTGGAACATCTGTGTGCCTGACTATAGAGTCACCTATGACTAGAGTGTTGGCTACGTTGTTATGCCTTATGGGCTGTGGTTGAGTGGCACTCTGAGTTTGTGGGCTATGTGTCATTTGGGTTGTGTTGGGGGGTGGAGGTTGCTTGCATTTCTGCTTTGGAGATCCCTGTTGCTTGGTTAGATTTTTTTGAGAGCCTCCATGAATGTAGGTGTGTGTTTTGTGTTTCTATGTGTGTGTTTTGGTGGTGTTGGTTTTGAGGGACTATGTGATGAGTGTGGTGTGGTGAAAGTGTTTACCTTCTCCTTTAGACTGTCTAGTCCAGTCTTGGGTAAAGAGAGCTTTGCTTCCAGTTTGGCTATATAAGTGCATGTCTTACAGGTTATAGTGTTGGGTGGTAGGAGGAGAGGATTGTCTGTGTACATAAGCAATTGCTGCATTGCATCAAGATGCCCAGATTCATCAGGTAGACAGGAGAAAACACTGGGAGCTGACCCTTAGACATGCCTGGATAGGTGCTTATTTATTAAGTACTAAAAACTGTTTTCCTCTAGACAAGTGAGAAAAGTTGTGTGCTGTAGTAATTTGTAGATTATTTAGTGCTTACAATGAGTTCTGAACAAGTGCTGAGCTCAAGGAAACAGATCTGAGTGCTGAAACTAGAAAACTGGCTAGTTCTAAGAAACAAAATTAAGCTAGAAGTCTTCGCTCCAACACATAAATGCTTGGGGGCTCAGAAGCTTACAAACAGTCCTGGATACAGCAAATCTGTATCTGGACTAGATGACTTACAGAAAAGGCAGGAAACAAGCTTAGAAATGTTTTTTTTATATATGTGTGTGAACAACAGTTACTCAACAACAAATCAACCAACAAGAAAATTGCATAAGAAACTAGAATGAAACTATCCAACAATCTTAAAAGCACATTTAAAGTGAAATGCCGCAGCATTATCAAAAATAGTCACACAAAAATAAATGAGTTCCTTTCCATAGTATAAGAGATTGTAAAGAAGAAGAAGAAGAAAGATAACTCTAAGGGTGTCCTACTTCAATAATCGCCAACACATGAAACACGCAGCCACTGAAACCACTCCTCATGTCTAAACTACATAATAAACAAATCATTACAGAGTTGGTACCAATTCTGCATCTTTACTCATGCACTTTTAATCCTAGATTTATGAACCCTATCACACTGCACCGGCACAAGATGATGATATACCTTAATATTATTAGAAGCAATACTCTGTTGATCACCTCGTTACAACCTTTATCAATCCAGCTTAGCACCTAACCTGCCATGAACAGCAACATACCTTTTTCATCCTGCAGCCACCCATACCAATCCCCACCAATAGCCAGAAGCATAGATTGCCAGTTTTCAAGAAGTCTTCTTTCGAAAAGCGCTTACCATTATAACAGACAAGCCTGTCAAATATGGCAAACTGTCTGGTACTCCCAGAACATATGAATACTCTTCACATGAGCTACCCTGCATTGAGAGCTGCCATCTCTCACAGCTGTGTGTTGAAAAAATTTTAAAGGCATTATATACCATCTGTGGAGCCATCTCATGCACTGATCCCAAACCAAGGCAGTGGTTTCAGATTAGCTAGTCTTCTAATAGCCCCCACCCAGGTAGCATTGGTAACCTCAACTATCTTCTTGTCCCTCCACTTAATCCTCAGTTTTTCCATGTCTCCATAATCATCAAAATATATAAAGTACTGCACCTGTCCAATGTTCAATGGATAGAAATCTTTAATCTTTCATAAAATAGCCAATCTCCCACAGAAAGATCATATGCAAATTTAAGATCCTGCCAACTTAAAAAAAAACTCATAAAACAATCTTTATAGTGCAAAAGCAAGACTTCAGTTGTTTTACGCCTTTACAACTCCAGTTTTTCTCTGAATGGTCAGTACTTGGTTCATTATCATGTGGTTACTCCGCAGTCATATTTTGATGATCCCTCTTTACCCCTAGGCAGTAACTAAGGAACCTCAATACTCACCACTGTCTCTGGTAAGGAAGTGTCAGTGAAATCAGGGATAATTTCCTCTAAGAGTATACTGGGAACAGGCCCCAAACCTGGTACTGGATTATATGCTTCAGTCCAGGTCCCCAAATGAGTCCCCACATCCACTGCAGAGCACTGTGTCCCAGTTCTAGGTATCTAGCAAACTCTTAAATGTCTGATATTCATACATACACACACTCTTAGGAAAAACTGACACAGATTTACCTGCTGCGTTTCTTTGCCCAAATTACAAGGTAATGGCTGCCACCAGTCAAATACCACAAAACTCTTCAAAGGGGGTGTTCAATTATATTGCATAAAATAGATATTGATACAAATGGTAGCATGTAACCCAAGCAGTAAGGCTTTTCAAAGTGGCCCTGATGTTATCACAATAAGCATAAACACTCTCAGGTTATTAAAAGTATTCATTAAATTCCCAGCCACAATGAGAAATAGTAAAATATTTAATAATAAATAAAAGGATTTAAAACGTAAAGACTGAATAACTGATTCCTATAAACATCAGAATTTCACACAAAGGAAATATGAAAATATTACTGTAGGATACATCTCACATTTATTTTAGAAAACCTCTAACTAAGTAGCTGTAGTTCCCTGACTATCTGAATATTAACTGTCTCTATCTAATCTAAATAATTCAGCAAGGCAAGATTATATTCTTACTTCTGCAAGGCAAGATAAGGAATTATGTCCATAATCCAGGCTGTTATCTTTTCTCAATGACTGGAACAACTACTCTGGAAACAGCTGGACTACTACTGCTGAACAGCTCTAGAAACAGATGAACAACTGACTCAGAACCTGCTTTTATAGCAGATCTTTTTAAAAGTAAAAGGATGCTGCTATGAGAATTCTACTCTCTCATATCAGACTTTGAAAAGTAAACAAACAGCTGCAGTGAACAGCCTGTTCTCCCAGCTGTGGCACACAATGACATCTCATCCAGATCAGCTGACTCTGGTATAACATACATTCAGAATTCTCTTTAAAAAAAAACATGCTTTTGATCAGCCGGAAGAACACTGACTGACATTTAAACATCTTGCATAAATCAGAGTGATATTCAAAATACTTACACTTATTTACAAAATTATAGCTAGTCATGCTGGCATATGTAACACAGGCTAATTTACAGTTATTTACAAAAACATCAGCCAGTCATGCTAGCATAGATAAAAATATCTAATATCCTCACACCCATCTTCAAAATTTCTAAGACCAAGTCCTGTGAACTGAGCATTACAGATAAAAGCCATTTGGTTATTTCTATCTTGCCAACCCCCCCCCCCCTCCTTGATTACACTGCTCTGAACCTTGCATGGAAATGACGTATGAAGAACAGGCATCTACCACATACAGAAATCGGCATGCCCCAACCACCCCATTTTCTAGATAATCTCATTAAACCTGTTTCCCTCCTCCTTGGTTTACCTTTCTGTATAAAATTATCACAACATGCTAAGCCACTTGCCTTCACCAGTAAATAGTGGAAGATGGCTAAGCAAATGTGAAAATCTAAGAAGCACTATTATCTGTATCAGATTAATTCTACCATAAAAGAATGCACCATGTTAGTCCGTCTGCCAAGCAAGTTTTGGATGAGCAATAGAAGATTACTACAATTAGTACCAATGAGTTCCCTCTTATTTCCCTTGATAATTAAACCAAGATATTAGACCACAGCCCCCTTATCAAGATACTGATAAATTAAATCCAAGTAAACCAACAAACCACTTCCAGAAGTTACATCCACAAATGCATAAACAAGAAGTGATGCCATGGCTGAATATATTTATTTGAGACACGTAAACTCTAAAAACACATAAAATAAAAGAGATGAGTACTTTCAGCTTTTAGTCTTCTTCAGATCTAATTTCCTGTTATCAAGTGCTCATTTAAATGTTAAAACTACCCAATAAAATCCTTGCTTCACTGTTGTAATTTATAAAAAAACTCTGATGTCTCTCTTCACATTTATAAGTTCAACTAGCCAATCACACAAGTGAAAAACAGGGGGTGTGCCAAATCAATGTCATCGCCTCAGCCGACACCTCTTTAAGATAGGTTTCATTTGTAGCACTTCATTAAGTCTTGGTTCCTTCTATGCCCTTAGGTCAGCAATCCATTTGATTTCCTCATATTCAGTCAGTCCTTTCAAATCACCTTTTCTTGTGCTAGATTTCAGCACTTGTAAGGCCATAAAATGAAAGACATTACCAGGGTTCACGCTAATGTGTTTGTAAAGGGCATTGGTGCTATTTTTATTCTTAATGCCCCTTACATGCGATTGTATCCTGATCCTAAATTGGAAGTTCATTTTGCCTATATAGAAGGCAGTGCACTTCATGCACTTTGCAACATAAAAAATGTTCTTCGTTGCACAATTCACAAATATAGGAGTTCTATATGTCGTGCCTGTGATCGGATGTTGGAAACATTGATCTTGTATCAAATGGTAACATGCTGTACATTGACCACAGCTAAAGGTACCACATTTCTGTGTATATGACATCTCCACTTTTTCTGTATCTTAACATAGTAACTGTTCCAAATTCTTCTTATTCTTATAGCAGAAGATCAGGTTGTCTCCTACTATATGCCTTATTGACTCATCAGTTGTTAATATCCTCCAGTTTCTTCTAATTATATCACATATCTGTTTAACATCTTTAGTGTACGTTAATATACATCACATGGAATGTTGTTCTGTCCTACTCCCAGTTAAATCATCTTCACAACCAGGGTCATGGTTCCTATGAAAATAAGGTCAACCCTTAGTAGTTCTTAGATTTCACAAATTGACTATAGTATCATTAATTCATTGGTCCTTATATCCTCTCTGCAGCAGTTCTTCCTTTCTATGTATTACACTTTGTTCATAAATATTATCCTCAGTATTCAGCCTAGAATGGCATAAATATTTGTTATTAACCACTTGTGGAAAAATATGTCATGGGTGCATGCTTGTACGATGCAGTGTGTTGTTCCACCAGCATCCTTTTCTATAGGTTCAAGTGTGCATATTACCATCTTCCTGTTTCACTATTATAACATCTAGGAAGTCAATGATGGTTTCGGAAAACTTGGCTTCAACATCTAGAAATTCTGTAGTGGTCTTTAAGAAATTCACAAATTGACCAAATTCATTTTCACTGCCACCCCATAACATAAATATGTCATCCACAAATTGTTTGTAATAAAGGAGCCTATATCCAGGTGTTATTGGCAAGAAATACAAAATCCAACTCCCACTGTGCCATTACTATATTTGAATATGAGTTGGCACATAATATGCCCATTGCCATCCCCCATTTCTGTATATAATATTGGTTTCCAAAGGTTAGAACATTATTGTCTAGCATAATATCTAATAAGGAGCATAGTTGCATGATATCAACTGCAGCATATTCATTGGTCATGTGCACAAATCTTCTAATGGATTCAACGCCATAATTGTTCGGCGACTTCAACTACCCCTCCATTAACTGGGTAAACTACTCATGTACCAATACATTTGCCCAACATTTCCTGGAGTTCATTAATTCCAATGCCCTGGACCAGCTCGTTCTTACCCCTACTAGAGGTAGCAACATCCTTTCCTGGTCATTACTAACATGGGCGACTGTTGCTCTACACCAATAGTCAGCTCCTCCCTGGTTAGATCCAACAACAAACTAGTCACCTTGGAAATCCACATCCCTCCCACCCCCCACCCCCACAAAGGTAACCATCATGATAAACTTCTCCAAAGCTAACTTTGGGCTCCTAAAAAGAGAGGTGGCTAACTTCACCGCACCCATGCAAATGGAGAATAGTTGCATGACCACAGAATCATACACCAATACACTGTACGAACACGTACACAAATGCATGGATCTCACCATACCAATAGAACCAAGATGCTATCCTGCAAAAAAAGGAAGCCAATCTGGTGGTCTCTGCCATAAACAAACTCTACAACAGAAGGAGGAAACTGATGTGGAATAAGGTGAAGTCCCAAGACTGGAAATATTCCCTTATCAGCCTCAACAAAAAGTTGAGATCCCTCATCAAATCCTCTAAAGCTAGCTATGAAAACAGAATTGCAGCAGATAGTAAAGACAACCATAAGACCTTCTATAGTTATGTAAAGAATCTCCATGGCAATACCTAGATTTGCTCTGAGCTACTGCACAATGGTACCTACAATATCAAGCCAATAGATATTGCCAGTAGACTGGCTGACAGATTCAATGCCAACTTTACCCCTCTCACCGCCCCCAAACGACCAATCACAATACCAGTATATTGCCAGGCACCCAGTATTACTGCTGCAAAGGTTAAAACAGCACTGTCCAAGGCCAGGAATACAGCTTCTATGGGACCTGACAATATCCCTGGTTGTTGCGACCACAAATGGAAAGCCAGTGAAGTCCAAACCGAATTATTTTTATTGAAAAACAATGCAAAAATCTCTAGTGCCTAAACTATTACAGCCTTTAACAGAGTATAATTCCATATTCTTTCCCTCCTATAAACCAGTTTCATAATGCAATTATTCAATAAAACAATTAAGTAAAAACAATTAAACAATCATGACATCCATTTAAGCTCATAGCAAACATTTCCAGCTACATTCCTGATTCAAGCCCCTAGGGCACATAGTATCAAACTTTAAAATTAACATAGTTTCTTTCTTTCTTAATAAATGTTTCACTTCATAACTAGTCATAAAACTATAAATTTCTACCTTATCTAATACTGTGGCTTGCAACCCTTCCGGGTTCCCACTGTGACACTCATTAAAATGAACTTCTACGGCACTAGTTTGTCTGTTCATTCTTATATTCCTTGCATTGTTTTTACAATAAAACATAATTTGGTTTGGACTTCAATGGCTTTCTGTTTGTGGTCGCAATATCTTTATTTTACTCATGAAGTGGTTACATTAATATCCCTGGTTGTGTTCTACATGAACTACAGAGTGAACTGGCACCTCACTTATGCGCCCTGTTCAATCACAGCCTCACCTCAGGCTTTGTCCCTACCGAATAGTGCACTGCTACAGTTATCACTCTCCACAAAGGAGGAGTGACTACATACCCTGTGAACTATCGCCCTATTAGCCTGATGAGTGTGATATGCAAAGCTATGGAATGCATCATCATGGTCCTAATAAACAGGGATATAGGGAATCTCCAAACTCTGGATCCTACACAGTTTGGTTTTGTGAAGGGTAGATCATGTCTGCTCAACTTGGTCGACTTCTTTGAGTCAGTCACCAAAGCTGTGGATGAGGGCAAGGTGGATCATACAGCCTACCTTGATCTGGCCAAGGCATTTCATACCATTCCCAACTCAGGATTCATAGAAAAACTCACTAAGCTTGGCATCAACCCCTATATCACTAGGTGGGTTGCAAATTGGCTCACAGATAGAACCCACAGTATGAAAGTAGCTGACTCCAAGTCAGACTGCTGACTAGTCACGAGTGGAGTCCCACAGGGTTCAGTCCTCGGTCCTCTCCTGCTTGGTATCTACTTCTCTGAAGTCCTGGCCAACACGAAGGGACTCTGGCTGACAAAGTTCGCTGATGATTGCAAGTTGGGAGCTATTATTAAGTTCCCAAGTGATGTTGACATCCTACAGAATGGCCTTACTGAGACCAACGACTGGTGTTAAAACCATGGCCTTAATCTCAATGCCAAAAAATGTGTCATCATCCCCTTTGGGAAAAACCCGGTTCCCATGAATTACCACATTGATGGTAGTCCACTGAACACAGAAGGTGTTATAAGAGATCTGGGAACACAGGTTAATAGCATGAGCTATCCATTACAACAATCGCTCCTCCATTGCCTGCAGGTATTATTATAATTGAGTCATTGTTCATCGGTTTTTGTAAGGCACCCTTTTCATCCTTGTTCATATTGTGAAAGCCTTTAGATTTATTTGTTTATCACATATGAAACTTTCAAATAAACATATTCAGCCGTGGCATCACTTCTTGTTTATGCATTTGTGGATTTAACTTCTTGAAGTGGTTTGTTGGTTTACTTGGATTTAGTTTATCAGTTTCTTGCCTTTTTGTCTTCCTGTAAACAAAACATGGCAGAGACTCCTCAAGTGGAGCTAAACTACCATCCAGAAAGGGATGTTAACTTAAGTCAAAGGTCCCAGAATATACAAGAAGAGGATGAAGAATGGAAAGGCTGTTGGTCCAGATGACATACCTGTGGAAGCATGGAGGTGTTTAGGTGAAATAGTAGTGGAGTTTTTAACTAGATTGTTTAATGAAATCTTAGAAAGTGAGAGGATGCCTGAGGAATGGAGAAAAAGTGTTTTGGTACCGATTTTTAAGAATAAGGGTGATGTGCAGAGCTGTAGCAGCTACAGAGGGATTAAACTGATCAGTCACAGCATGAAGTTATGGGAAAGAGTAGTGGAAGCTAGGTTAAGAAGGGAGGTGATGATTAGTGATCAGCAGTATGGTTTCATGCCACAAAAGAGCACTACAGATGTGATGTTTGCTCTGAGAGTGTTGACGGAGAAGTACAGAGAAGGTCAGAAGGAGTTGCATTGTGTCTTTGTGGACTTAGAGAAAACATATGACAGGGTGCCTAGAGAGGAGTTGTGGTATTGTATGAGGAAGTCGGGAGTGTTAGAGAAGTGTATAAGAGAGGTACAGGATATGTATGAGCGTAGTGTGACAGCAGTGAGGTCTGAGATGGGAGTGATGAATGCATTTAAGGTGGAGGTGGGATTACATCAAGGATCAGCTCTGAGCCCTTTTTTATTTGCAATTGTGATGCACAGGTTGACAGACGAGATCAGACAGGAGTCCCCATGGACTATGATGTTTGCAGATGACATTGTGATCTGTAGTGAGATTAGGGAACAGGTCGAGGAGACCCTGGAGAGGTGGAGATATGCTCTAGAGAGAAGAGGATGAGTTTAAATAATTGGGATCAACAGTTCATAGTAATGGTGAGTGTGAAATAGAGGTGAAGAAGAGAGTACAGGTAGGATGAAGTGGGTGGAGAAGAGTGTCAGGAGTGATTTATGACAGATGAGTACCAGTAAGAGTGAAAGGGAAGGTCTACAAGAGGGTAGTGAGACCAGCTAAGTTATATGGGTTGGAGACAGTGGCATTATCAAAAAGACAGGAGACAGAGTTAAAGATGTTAAGATTTGCACTAGGTGTGACGAGGGTGGACAGGATTAGAAATAAGTATATTAGAGGGTCAGCCCAGGTTGGAAGGTTTGGAGGCAAATCCAGAGAGGCAAGATTATGTTGGTTTGGACATGTGCTGAGGAGGGATGCACAGTATATTGGGAAAAAGATGCTAAGGATGAAGCTGCCAGGTAACAGGAAAAGAGGAAGGCCTAAGATTAGGTTTATTGATGTGGTGAGAGAGGACATGTAGCTGGATGGTGTGACAGACCAAGATGCAGAGGACAGGAAGAAATAGAAACAGATGATCTACTGCAGCAACCCCTAACGGGAGTAGTCGGCAGAAAAAGAAAATGGATATAAAAAGCCTTTAACAGTCATACCGAACAATTATGGTGTTGAATCCATTAGAAAATTTTTGCACATGACCAATGAATATGCTGCAGTTGATATCATGCAACTATGCTCCTTATTAGATATTATATTAGACAATAATGTTCTAACCTTTGGAAGCCAATATTATACACAGAAATGGGGGGTGGCAATGGGCACATCATGTGCCAACTCATATTCAAATATAGTAATGGCACAGTGGGAGTTGGATTTTGTATTTCATGCCAATAACACCTGGAGAAATAGGCTCCTTCATTACAAACGATTTGTGGATGACATATTTATGTTACGGGATGGCAGCAAAATTGAATTGGGTCAATTTGTGAATTTCTTAAAGATTACTACAGAATTTCTAGACTTTGAGGTCAAGAGTTCCAAAACCATCATTGACTTCCTAGATGTTATAATAGTGAAACAGGAAGATGGTAATATGCAGACTCAAACATATAGAAAAGGATGCTGGCAGAACAACACAGTGCATCATACAAGCATGCACCCATGACATATTTTTCCACAAGTGGTTAATAACAAATATTTATGCCATTCTATGCTGAATACTGAGGATAATATTTATGAACAAAGTGTAATACGTACAAAGGAAGAACTGCTGCAGAGAGGATATAAGGACCAAGGAATTAATGATACTATAGTCAATTTGTGAAATCTAAGAACTACTAAGGGTTGACCTTATTTTTATAGGAACCGTGACCCTGGTTGTGAAGATGATTTAACTGGGAGCAGGACAGAACGACATTCCATGAGATGTACATTTACGTACAACTGATGAGTCAATAAGGACTATAGCAGGAGACAAACCAATCTTCTGCTATAAGAATAAGAATTTGGAACAGTTACTATGTCAAGACACAGAAAAAGTGGAGATGTCATATACACAGAAATGTGCCACCTTTAGATGTGGTCAATGTACGGCATGTCAGCATCTAATACAAGATCAATGTTTCCAACATCCAATCACAGGCACGACATATAGAACTCCTATATTTGTTAATTGTGCAAAGAAGAACATTATTTATGTTGCAAAGTGCACAACGTGCACTGCCTTCTATATAGGCAAAATGAACTGCCAATTTAGGATCAGGATACAATCGCATGTAAGGGGCATTAAGAATAAAAATAGCACCAATGCCCTTTACAAACACATTAGCATGAACCCTGATCATTTTTTCATTTTATGGCCTTGCAGGTGCTGAAATCTAGCACAAGAAAAGGTGATTTGAAAGAACTGACTGAATATGAGGAAATCAAATGGATTGTTGACCTAAGGGCGTGCAAGGAACCAGGACTTAATGAAGTGCTACCAATGAAACCTATCTAAAAAGGCGTCGGCTGAGGTGATGACATTGATTGGGCACACTCCCTCCTTTTCACTTGTGTGATTGGCTAGTTGAACTTGTGTTTGTGAAGAGAGACATCAGAGTTTTTTATGCATTACAACAGTGAAGCAAGGATTTTATTGAGTAGTTTTAACATTTAAATGAACACTTGATAACAGGAAATTAGATCTGAAGAAGGCTAAAAGTTGAAAGCACTCATCTCTTTTATTTTATGTGTTTTTAGAGTTTACTGTTTCAAATAAATATATGCAGTCATGGCATCACTTCTTGTTTATGCATTTGGCCCTTATCAAGATCCTAGATTGGGCCCCTTATTTGTCCCATTCTTACTTGAAATGTTTTGTTCCAGTTACACTCATTGTGGGCTTTAACTTTCTCAAAAAATCTCCCATACTCCAGGCAGGGTCAAATGTAATCTGTCATTGATCAGCAAGCAGGCATCAGCAAAGAGCCTGAAAACTTTCCATTCACATTAAATGTCTTTTAAAAATGTACTTATTCTTTGGCCCAGAACATACATTACAAGTATTAAAAAAAAGGGAGAGGGAGCATCCCTGTCTACTCCCTCTACCTGGCAAGAAACACAGGCAAATACAAACTACTAAAAACAAAAAATGAAAAAGAACCACACCATAGTACAACTCTGGTAGTGAAAGATTAAGCGCTTTTCGTTTATTGCAATGAATAAACTTCTTCAGATCAGTTAAAAACAGGAAATCACAGTTTAAATACTCACTTAATAAGTTTAAAAGTCAATTACATACTTAAAGTGATAACACCCTTCCTACTTTAAAGCACAACTAAACCAAAACCTATTTAAAAAGAATCCGTAGTACGCAAACATTATGAAAGCATTAATACCAATATCTAACCTACTACAACAAATTCTAAGTAGGCTATAAAAAAATAAAGAAGATAAAAAATAAAAAATATAATAAATAATACTAACTGATAATCATAATCTGACAATACATGCTAGTAACTAAATTAGCACACTAAATGTGCATGACATGGTACTAACAATATATCAAACAACTCCATATAATAAATGAGTGCAAAATGAAATAAAGTAGTACTATGAAAACAAAATTGCTCAACAACGAAACATAGCTTAATCATAGTGCAACAGCACTTATACAGCCTACCTACAGAGACCCCTAAGTTTAAGGACACTACTAAGAGAACAATTCTCATTAAGTCCTGGTGCACTATCTAATTTGCCACTCCAGCTCTCGCTCTTCTAGCTTGATTGGAAGTGGGACACCCCTAAAATCTTGTGTAATTTGATCAATAATCATGAAGTTAAATGAATGATTAAAAGACAGTGAAATATGCTTAGCTAAAGCATTATCTAATTTCTGCTTCCTAATCGCATAGATGTGTTCATATATGCGCTCACGTAGGCGTTGTTCAGTTTTGCCCACATAAAAAGCCGGGCAGGTTTGACACATGGCTAAGTAGATCACTGATCTTGAGTTACAATTGGCTCGAATATTCAGTTTAAATTCATGATCATGCACTTTAAATCTATTGGATTCTAAAATATATTGACAATAGTTACATGCTTGACATTTAAACATTCCAACTGTCAAAGGCTTATAACCATTGTGCCGTTCTAGGAGGGTTTTGAGATTTCTAGCCTTTCTATAAATGACAAAGGGATGATTGCCAAGTTTTTGATAAATAATATTGTCATTTTGAGTAACTCCCAATTTTTGCGTAATGTCTGAACACAATCATTACTATTCAGACTGTAAGTAGTTATAAATGAGACCCCAGGACTATCAGGTGAGAACTTATTCAAGTGCTTGATCTCCGAGCCTATGCTCGGTAATACAAAGTTGTTAGTATGAGCCGAATTAACATTCAGAATCGGTTCATAGAAGTGGGATCGGCGCTTGATTGAAACTTCTTCTATAATGGCATCAAGCATTTAATCTGGGTAGCCTTGATGTAAAAATATATTCCTTAGGTGGCCACATTCATTGGCAAACTCACTGTCTAATGTAATAATACGAGCTGCCCTCACTAACTGGCCTTTAACAATCGCCCGCTTCTGATGGATAGGGTGACAACTAGAGTAGTGCAAAAAAGAATTGGAGTACGTAACTTTCCTGAAAATGTTGGCTAGATATTTCTGGAAAACAATATCTTTAGAAAGTGAAATATCCACGTACGAAATAACACTTGTATGAAAAGTAGCAGTAAATTTCAAAAACTGTGTGGTTGAATTGAAATATTCCACTAATGCTTCGCTCATGGGTAGATCGCCATCTAATAAGATGAAAATATCGTCCAAGTAACGAGTGTAAAAAATCATCTGATCTTTAAATGGGAAATACATGGTCGTGTTCCCATTGGGACAATATATGCAGTCATGGCATCACTTCTTGTTTATGCATTTGGCCCTTATCAAGATCCTAGACTGGGCCCCTTATTTGTCCCATTCTTACTTGAAATGTTTTGTTCCAGTTACACTCATTGTGGGCTTTAACTTTCTCAAAAATCTCCCATACTCCAGGCAGGGTCAAATGTAATCTGTCATTGATCAGCAAGCAGGCATCGACAAAGAGCCGGAAAACTTTCCATTCACAATAAATGTCTTTTAAAAATGTACTTATTCTTTGGCCCAGAACATACATTGCAAGTGTTAAAAAAAAAAGGGAGAGGGAGCATCCCTGTCTACTCCATCTACCTAGCAGAAATTCTTTGGTCAATTCTCAATCAATAAGCAGCTCATAATAAGAGGAACTGATCCAACTTAAAAATTTAGGCTCCATTCTAATATTCCCAAAAACATGAAAGACAAATGACCATTCCAAATAATCAGAATTCTTTTTTAATATAAAAAAATATAGCCCCTGCATGACGCCAATCCCTCATTATGTGCTTGTGAAATAAACTCCAGAAGAGACCACCAACTTTGTTTAACAGAAACAAATACTCTCTGTGCTGGGTGACCAAGGTTCACAAAACAATTCTGAAATGATTTGGCCAGTATTGTCACCAAATGTTTTGCATCAACATTGATTGATGAAATTGGTCTGTAGTTACCAAGTTTCCGTTTTTTTTCCCTATTTAGGAAGTGCAACCTTTGTTTTGGTAAAGAAAGCAAATAATGTCTTTGAGTGTGCTCCCCTATTTTACACACTCCGAAGAACTTCCCCTGGAGATGGACCAAAATATTTATAAAAATCTACTGATACACTGTAACTGCCTCGGGTCTTGCCACTGTTTTGTGTCTGGTAGACCAGTATGACTTTAAACATAAAAAAATAAATAAAAATAAAGTCCTTGTCCAAAAATTCTCTAGTAGAGCTGGATAGTTTGTTAATCTGTAAATTGAAAGAAACTAGTGCATTCAACTGCTGACTAAAATGGTTTACTATCAAATGCTCGAAACGTACAACAACAAACAGTGGTTTCAGCGATGCATATCCTTGACTCATAAATATTAAGTAGGTCCGAAGGTCGATGCAGCAAGATTGACAAGATTCTGTTGATATTAATGTTGGCAGCTGCCATTGCCAACCATGCTTTGTGTCCTTGCCTTGTGTACGTCCTTCTGAATGAATGTACACATGAACGTCGACATTCCAACTGTCGCTCCTACCATGTTCGAGGAGGAACCTGTCATGTAACTGAATTTCAACATTTTGATTGTAAACCGACTAAAACATCTACTTTACTACTGCAGATATTCTTATAAAAGTTTACAAATATTTGCTTAAAGTTTGACCATTTAGTAAAAAATCTGCTCTCTACATCTTCTATTCCTATTATAAATTGGTTTCCCTTTCTCTTGTTCAGCAGATGTGCTAACTGTTTATCTGAATTTTTAGCCATACATCACCAACAATCTTTTTTGCTCAATAAGCCCTTTTCTACTGGGGTAAATTCTATTTCTTATGTTGTAGCAAGAAGGGAGTGGGCCAGTGTCATTTTACTTGCAATGTTGCATCTGGTGACATTCCCATCAATCTCCAGTTTCAGATGCTTTACCTCCTTCTCCCATCACCTAACCATATCCCTTTTGGAATTGCTACAGTATCTCTCTAAACTCAACTGGCCTTTCATTTCACATTTAATATAGTAGCTCTTACTACACTGTAAGGCCCCTCTAGGTTACAGGCTATGATTATTTCATTCTTTCGAAGACCCATCTGAAATCTTTGAGGTATGTTTCACAGACATATCCATGGCCTCCACTTTCAGTTAATGCCATGTGCATTTAGTAGGGGTAGAGAAATAGAAAAATGAACATTTACATGGTCGAAGAGACAGCCTTCTCCTGTTTCAATCTTCTGAACCTGTGCAATACTTAGGCCTTTTAACAAGATTCTATCAAAGTGACTTGCTTGCCAGTCTTTCACACTAGGAAAGCTAAAGGCCATGAGATCTAGATGTTTTCATTGCCAAATGTTTACCCAGTCTTCCAGAACCTCCCAATATTTCACAATGTCTTTAGCCATAAGGTTCAGCTACTAAAGACCCAATTTCTTATCTTTGCCCCAATCACTAACTGAATTAAATTTCTCTCTGACTGTTTGGAATTGCATCTAAACAACGATGATAGAAGTACTAAAAAAAAAAATAACAGAGGCGAATCAGAGTTAGGACCATACAAAACATCTATTTTCCATTCTTGACCAGAAATCACTAGTTTCCTTATAAGCCATTTATCTTGGGTCTACTTTATTTAAACGAAAATGCATTATGTTGAACACCACTCCATCGACACATACACCGAACCGTGAAATAATCGAATGCACAAAACCGCGAAACTCAAAATACCGAATTGTCATACTTGGCCAACCCCACCGCCCGAAACATACTACCCACCCAAACAAAATAAATAAACCACAAACATACACCAACCAAAACCCTACTTCTAACCCTACACTAAACCCCACATACACCACTATCTATGAACTATCCTTAACCCCTCCCTAACCCGAAGGTCCATAACAACCTCACACTTACCCTACAGAGCTATACCTAAACAAAATAAATAAACCACAGACATACACTAACCAAACCCCTACCTCAAACCCTACACTAAACATTAAATACATTACCCATCTTACATTACCTATCTATGCACTTAACTTAACCCGCACCCTAATCCTAACCCTAATGTCCGTAACTATCGCACACTTACCTTATGGATCTGTAGCTCAGACGGGCCAACCAGTACACTTCGACATTTCGAATTTCGTGGTTTTGTGCATTCACTGGATTCACGGTTTGCTGCTTACGTGTTGATTAACTCACATTCGTTGTAACACGGCTTTGATAGAATAAAATAGACCCATCTATCTTCTTCATCTTGCCTCAATATTTTAACCCAAACTTGAAGTGATCTTCTAGCAGCCATGAAGACAACACTTTTTCCCCCTTTAGCTGTGCTATAACTCTCTGAATGTTTTATTTTGCAATGACCTAGTTTAGGCTATTCAAACCTACGATATAGACAAACTCACCAACCTGAACATTAACCCCTACGTCCTTACCCTCATCTAATGCCTTGGTAACTGTCTCAAAGAAGTCCACCAGGTTTATGAGGCATGATCTGCCCTTAACAAAGCCGAACTGGGTAGGGTCCAAAGTTTGGAGGTTCCCAATGTCTCTGTTAATGAGTTTGACATTGATGCGCTCCATAGCCTTGCAGACTAGGCTCATCAGGCTTATAGGGCAATAGTTCCCAGGATCTGTTGTGGAACCACCTTTGTGGAGTGGGATAACTGTTGCTGTGCGCCACTCTGTGGGTACATAGCCTGCAGAGAGGCTGAGTTTGAACAGTGTGTTTAGGAGAAGCGTTAGTTCATTTTGGAGCTCTTGTAAGAAACAGCCTGGGACACCATCCTGTCCCATTGAGGCTATGTTTTTGGCTTTGGATAGGGCTGTTTTAACCTGTGTGTTGGTGATTGCCAGGGCCTTACATTCTTCTGGTATGGTTATGGACCCTTTATGGGGTGAGATGGGTGTGAAGTTTGCACTGAACCTATCTGCCAAAATGTTGGCAATATCAGTTGTTACAGCATATTTTATGCCATTCTGTACCAACTCAGAGCAGATCTGAGAGTTTGTTCTTAGGTTCTTGACATAGCTAAAGAACGCTTTGTAGTTATTTTTGGAGTCCTTGGCAATTTTTCTTTCGAAGCTAACCTTGGATGATTTAATGAGAGATCGTAGTTTCTTGCTGATACTGATCAGGGATGTCTTTCCTTCTAGGGATTTTGCTCTTATCTGTACTAGTTTCCTCCTTCTATTGTAGAGTCTGTTTATGGCAGGGGTCCACCAAACTGGTTTTCTTTTCTTGGAGGAGTGAATCTTGATCTTACTTAGGATAGCATGATCCATGCATTCCTGCAGATGATCATAGAGTGCCTTTGTATAGGTTACAGCAGCTTGGACAGCATTGTCCATTGGCGTGGGGGCTGTAAACCTTTCCACCTCGGTCTTAAGCAATGTGAAGTTTGCTTTTGAAAAGTTTTTCACAGTGGTTCCCCTGATTGGGGTTGGGGGCGGAATGTGAATATCCAGAGTGATTAGTCTATGATCTGATCTAACCAGTGAGGGGTTGACGTCAGGTGTAGAACATCGGTCGCCCATGTTGGTGATGACCAGGTCCAATATGTTGTTCCCTCTCTTGGGGGTGTTGACCAGTTGATCCAGGGTGTTCAAGTTTCTAAATTCTAGGAAGTGTTGGGCAAGGGAGTTAGTACTTGAGTAGCTCTCCCAGTTAATGTTTGGGGTAGTTGAAATCACCCAGTATTAGGGTGTTTGGTAGGACCTTCATATTTCCCAGTGTCTCTAGAAATGCTGAATGGGGGTCCTGGGTCATGGTGGGTGATCTGTAGCAAGCTACAATTTGGATTGCAGTTTTTCCCATTGTTAGTTGCACTTGGATGATCTCTGATGCATTGTGGTGCGCCACTAACCTGGAGGTGTGAGTATCCTTGATGAATATGGATACACCCCTGCCTTTTGTGTTTCGGTCTGGGTTCTGTGGCCGAAAGGTATGGTATGAGTTATAGTGTGGTAGTGCTGGGGTGCTCTCTGGAGCCTTAAACCAGGTTTCTGTTACTGCACAGATATCAATTTTCTCCATACTGAGGAGTGCCTCGAGTGCATGCATTTTGAGGTTTAGACTTCTGGCGTTGAGTAGCATTACCCTCAGTTTTTGGTTACTTGTGCTATTTACGGTGGTGGGTTTGTCTTTTGAGCCTTGTCTAAAAAAGGCAGTATGGGGGCGGCAAGAGCCTCTGCCAGTATTCGAAAGCCTAAGGGTGATAGGTGCAAGCCATCTCTTGCGAAGCAACGTGGTTTGTCAAGCATGTCATCCCAGGCAGACAGATACTGGATCCCCTTTGAATGACACCAGAAACTTAGCCAATTGTTGAAGTTGATCATTTTTCTTTATACTGTGGCATCATTCTTGGTGAGGGCAGGATGCTACATAACTGAATTAATGAGATACATCATCTTAACAAATGACAATTTATATGCCTTCCACAAAAAGTAAAAAAAGTCCTTACTTTCCTACAAAACACACTCCAATTGTTTCTCTATCACTTGTTTCAAAGTTAATATCCCAAACTGATATTTTTGACATAGAAATGTATACTCTCAGACTTAACCGCATCCCCTAATCCTTTACATTTTTCTTGTTCAAACTCAAACCCACAAGATCCACTAAGCTTCCTATCCATTTCAATACTGCTTTCATCCATATCTTATTTTTAGCTGTAATAACTAAATCATCTGGATAAGAAATCAAAAGCAGAATTTCTACCTCATCCTTAATAAAATATCTCACAACACCATAGGATCATAGGAAATTACTAGGCTATCGACACGGAGATCATTTTAAGTCTAACTGTTTCAACCCAATGTATTATCGTAGAGGTACTAGTCAATACCCAAGATTGCATTTAGTGATGACTGCCCATATCCAAGAGAGTTGTGGGTGTTATATAGCTGTCATTCATTTGCCAAGAAATCACAATTATTGCCATAGCACTCCACTTATCAGACTGCCCTGCTTCACACCTCTCTTAAACAATATCTCCTGGCTTAACTCACCATTTACAGTACTTTAATCCACCTTTTATTATACGCAGAAGTTAAAAATTGCAGAACTCTTTCTTTGACACCTATATGGATGGCGCAGTGGTGTAGCAGTTTGCATTGTCACCTCACAGCAAGAGGTTTTCTGCTTCAAATCTCGGCTGGGTTGCCTTCAGTGCGGAGCCTTCATGTCTACCCTTAGTTCATGTGGGTTTCCTCTGGATGCTCCGGTTTCCTCCCATGTTACAAAGACATACGTCTGGAGTGTTTCTCCCCAGGCCTCTACTGAAAATTGGCACATTCCAAATCAGACATTCCTGGTAAATAAATGTTAAATAAACAAAAATAAAATATGCTTTCAGTGCTTCCCATAAATGTCATTACTCCACACTGTCAAAAGCCTTTACTATGTACCCCACCACCATTTTTACTTCACTTTGCACAAAATATGATATCATCTACCACCTCTGTAACCAACTATAATAGTTCCTCCTCCCAGTACCCTCTGCACCGGAAACAGGAAGATGCCTCACAGTAGGAGAAGTTTCCCAGTGTACTGGCGAAATTTCTCCTGGTCAGTGTGAATGCCACTGTGGGTCTCCCCTGAGAAAAGGACACTGGCATAGTGGGACTAACTTGGCCAAGAAAGAGTAAGTAAATAAATAAATACATACATACATATATAAAATATGGTGTTGAGGTTAAATGGACAGTATTTATTTATTTATTTGCATTTGTTTACCAGGGTATTACACTGAGCCATTATGACCCCATTCTCGGCAAAGACCTAGGAGAAAAGCTCCACAATAACATGAACACAGAGGTGTATACATAAAAAAATGAGCAGATTTCAAGAACAAAGGTAACATAGTTAACAATTGACTGAATTACTGGTAAAGTAACAAATTGATGAAAAAAAATAACAAAGGTAAAGAGATTGACATTACATTGATGTCTCTGGCATTAGAATAGCGAGGCTTTCACCTGGCATTATTACACCAAACATCAGTATCAGCATTAAGCAAAGGCAGTTAGGTTTTGAGAGGTGGAGACAAGGTGCAGCTGCAATTCAAGATAGAAGATAGGTGGTCTCTTAGAATAGTTTTAAAAGAGGAAGGATTCTGAGTATGTCTAATAGTTAATGGTAGGGCATTCCAATTTTTGGCTACAGAACCAGAGTATAGAAGCTGTCCAGCTGGCAGAATCAGTTTTTGTACCAACAAAAGGTGCCGATTCTTGGATCTCAGGGACTTCCTTGGTTGGTCGTAACTAAACACCAAGCTAAGAGCAGGACAGTCTCAAGGTTTAAAGATTATTTTGTGTGCAGTTGTTAGATGCAGGTAAGAGAGGTAGTGTGGTAGTTCCAGCCGGTTCAGGGAGTGAAGAGCAGTACAGTGACAGGAAGAGTGCTTGGAGTTTGTAGCAAATGTGGTGATTTTGTTATAACATGTCTCAACTTTAGCTTTTAAAGAGGCTCGGAGCCTGGAGGTTAGTAAGTAGAGGGGCACCATAGATGAGGGAGAAAGTAGGTAAGTGGATCCGTGGATTTGTTTTGTAGAGGAACTAAGGAAGTCTTTGTGCCTATAGAGGATTCCTAGCTTTTGGTGAGTTTTGCTGATGCTATGATGTATGTGTAAGTCAAATTTCATGTGTTCATCTATAATTACTCCTAAGAGTTTTGTATGCATAACAACCTCAGTTGCTGTGTTAGTTTGAGAAATGATAGTGAATTGGGTTTGCTTAAGGGGATTGTCTTCTTAGGGGTGAATAGCATGAGCTTGGTTTGGTTTGGGTTAAGGGATACATGATTATTATACATACAGGTCTCAGTGGAGGTAAAGGCCAATTGAGTTATTTGTTGTAGGTTGGATATGGAATTATAGGAACATATAATAGTCTAATCACCTGCGCACTGACCTATTGAAGAATGAAAACCATTAATGACAATGCTGAAAAGGAGTGGTCCTAGTATGGAACCTTGGGGGATTCCAGTACATGTGTTAAGATATGTTATTACTGTTATTATTTTCTGTCCTTACCTGCTCTTTTTCTCAGTAATTTCTACTCCTCCTTCTCCTCTCCCTATATAGTTTTTTTTTCTGATCATATAACCCATCAAACTCATGCATAAAACATATACAAAGAATTCTCTACTGTTAAACCATTACTCTCCCAGGCCTCCAATATAAGGCCCATTCATACCCCAAATTATGTACCTTTAGTCTGTGTGCCACCAACCTTTGTATTGAAGTATCTGTGCACTCTGTTAAATAATTTGTATTTCTCACTATCTCATGGTGCTAAACACTTGTATACTCATCAGTTTTGTCCCCAATTTCATAATGATGTTCTTGCTTTGAAACTTGTTTTACTCTATATTTCCTATGTTCTGTTTTAAGTGACTGTGCTAAATAACTGTTATCCTCATTTTTAGCCCTGTCTTACATTACTGTAAACTTAGTGCTTGCTTAAGTTTTGTAAATAATGTTGTTTTTTGAATAACTGTACTTGGAGCTTTTCTCCCTGGGCCTCCACTGAAAATGGTGTCCTTGCCCAGCCGCACCTCCCCAGTAAAGAAATGACAAATAAATAAAATATGGAGAAAGGTAATGTTGCCGTTTAACAGCCTGTTGTCTACCTGCTTAGTAGCTTGAGAACCAGTTGAGAGAGGAGGAGGAAAGTCTGATCCTAGAGAGTCGGGTCAGAAGTAAGGGGTGACAGACAGTGTTGAATGCTTTTGAAAGGTGTCGGAATAAGGAAGAGACAATTTTACCAGTGTCTTGAGCTCTGTTAATTGTGTCCATAAAAAATATGAGGGCAGTGGTGATGCTATGGCATGGCCTAAATTTATGTTGTGTGGGAGATAAGGATTTGGCTGTGAAGTAGAAAGTTTAGAATTTGAATATGTATTCATTTTTTCCACAATTTTTGAGAAAGGAGAGAGAATGGCTATTGGTCTGAAGTTTGAGATATCAGTATTGTTGCTACCATTATGAAGAGGAAGAATAAATGCATTTTTCCAGAGTTTTGGGACATAAGATTCTTGGATGGCTCTATTTAGAACTATGATCTATTTAGACGTATGCCTATATGGTAGGCAATAGCTTTGGCTGCTCGTTTCAGGAATTGTATGGGTAGGTTGTTAGAGCAAGGTTTGAGCTTGAGAAGTATTCTCTTAATTGTGGCAGTCATAATAGCAAACAAACTCCAACAGACAGCTGGGTGAATATAGAGGAACATAACTTTAAGGCACACAAAAAATTGCAACCAGTGATTGGGCTAATGAAAGCAGGTGGGAAGGGGTGTAGGCAACTTACTGAACATGTTTTGCCTCCTTCTCCCAAAAGAATATGAAGGGAAGGGTATAAGTATTACAATAGTGAACAAATAACCTATTTAGAGATAAAGCTCTGGCTGTATCACATATGACTTGGCATTGACTTGCAACCTAGGTACTGCAGGAGCTGGTTTGGGATGGTGGGCATAAGTAGCCATTAACAGCACCTCTCCCATCCTGAGGAAGGGAAGAAGTCTGACTCCAGTGAGATTACCACTTACTGAAAACTGTGCATTATAACAAGGTAACAGAAGGTACAAGAGCATGCACCAACCATGTAGCATGGTCAAGAGATGCAGGCAGAAGAGGTGCATGCACAAAAGCGAACATGTGCCCCACTACCAGTACTATGGGATCTAAGCTTGTGAGAGCTGTTGTGGCCAACTGGGAGGTAAGTCCAGGTAAAAGAAAAAACAAGACTTGTTAGCTGCCTGAATGATGATCTCCCTTAACTGATTTTGCACAAAGTGCAAATGAATAAGAAAGTAGAGTTGTGTACATTAACTTAATATAACATTAAATGTTCGAGTAGATCACTGAAGGAGTAGCTGCAACTATATGGGATGTACCTTATCAAGGATATTGAATAGCTAGCTGGTCTACAACATTTCATTCTTTTTTCATGTGCACTGTACACCTGCCCTTAGCATGAAAATATGTGCTACTTTAAGAGGGAGATATACAAGCACTAAAAAGAAGAGCTTTCTTGTCTTAATCATATAGGCTAAAGCCTAAAGTAAAAAAGCATGCTTAGTCAAGTCCTGCCGGAACAGCAAAAGTAGAAAGAGAATCACTTTACCATGGCCATTGGAAATTCAGGGAAAAAAAGGGGGGGGGGCGATAAAAGCCTGGCATTAGTATTGCACAGTGATCTAACTGAACATCTCCTGTTAAGTAAATAAGCTAAACAACTGTACTATGTTCTTCACTATAGCCCTACTGTTGTAGCCATAACTATATGGGATGACTGCCAATGCTCAGGAAGAGAGTGTGGAAAGAGAAACGCCAGAGTCTAGCAGACCTTGGAGAATAGTTCTAGAAATTCCTGACCTATTTCTGGAAATGGAATCAAACTTAGTGAAAGTGTGCACCCAGGATCAATTAGCTACTTCTAGAATAAATCTGTCACTCATTTATCTCTAATACATATAACAAGAAGGCTTTAGTTTCATTCAGATGCTTTAATACATACAAACACATCATGATGGATAACAGTATCATTAAATACAAATGCACTAGTTAACAAACAGAGCTTACATACATACAAGTCAGGCTTGCACATCCTCAGTATTTATACACCATACCTCTCAACCTGGAAACATCAAACATCTGGACAAGTTGTTGTTGTTGTTAATATGGACAAGGCTCATGAAAAATAGGTACAAATCTGTATACTGATTAATATAAAGTTTACATATCTAATTATGTAACCCCACCCACTACACTGGAATTGTGGGATACTAACTTTCAAACGCAAGCTGAAGAACAGACAACCAAGATATGGCATCAGAGTACCCCTGCAGCCATTCCAATGTCCCATTATCTGGCTATTTCATCCCATTTTCCATAAACACTAGTATGCAAACTGCTTAAATTACTTCTACAATGATTATTTGGATTTTATTTTTACACTTTATAACACAATGCACAAACACTAATAGACATCTGCTAAACAAAGCAATATTGTCTCACAATGAAAAAAGACTTAGCCTTAAAACTTCTCTCATTCATTGAAACAGCACTGAAACCCACCCCACATCCAAAGAAAATGCATCTGGCCACAGTGGCCAATGGCGGATAAAGATTACCTTTGGGCTGTTTTCAAATCATAGGCCCCTTGCACACAAAACAAGAAACATACATATGTTCTTTGATACACCTTCCTGATTTTATTAAATTATATTCCTTGTATAATACAGCACACTTGTTAGACTAAGAGCGCATATAAAATTTATTCTTTGAACATTTTTTCAGTAGGCAATGAAACAAAAGTTATGACCCAATAATGACAAAACGGCCCAATTCAGAACATTTCTATCATAAAAGTCTACTTGCACACACACACACACACACACACTTTTATAACTACACACACATATATATATATATATATATATATATATATATATATATATATATATATATATATATATATATATATATATATATAAAATTAGAATGGCGATGGGCATCTTGCATAGCTTCTCATACTTATTTTCAATTTCAGTTTTTGCTTGACTTACATTGATTTGTTTTATCAGACCAATTCAATAAATGTAAATGCACAACAAAATAAACTAGGCAAAGTGCATGTTTTCAGACTTCCAAATTTTAGTCCAAGTACTGAAAGACCCTCTCCTATATTCATCCTGAAGCAACAAAACTATCATTGTAATCCACATAAATGTAGAAAGCAAACCTGCTGCTGCCACCCAAGCTGAAGTAAAATGGCTGAAATTGTTAAAATCAGTTCCTTTATTAACAAAACAATATGTAATCATGCTGCTGCTGTCTGGATAAGCATTTTTGGTTGTTGAACCTTTATCAAATCCTAAAGAAAAAAGCAGCTTCTTTTCATTTAAAAAGAGCTTCCTGCAGCTCATCCATTCAATCAACCAATAAAGTTTTGGTGTATGGACACACCTCTCATTCAGAATGCATATTCTGTTTAATTAGTGTTAGCTAAAAGCTTGGAGTTTTTAAAGTGAAATAACAGAATTAATGCATGTGCATTATTTCTTTAAAGCCCTTCCATTCAAGATGGGTTTGAGTGGTACAATTTTATTTAATCCAGGTTTCTGGTCTGCTCTAAGGTTCATAATCCATTTTGTTTCCTCAGTTTCGGTATAGTTGGCCAGATCCCCATCCGTGTATTGTTTCTACTAGCCTGCTTACAACCATAAATTTAAAAATGTGGTCTCCATTAACTTTAATATGACCATATAGAGCATTCATATTTGCTTGATTTCTAATGTCCTGACAGTGTCTCAGGATACATTCCTTGAACATTCTATTTGTTTTCCCCACATAGAAGGCTGGGCAGCATTGGCACTAAGCAACATACATCACATTCTTGCTCCTGCAATTCACAAACCCTTTGAACCTGTATTCCAAGAGTTATGCCAACATAGTGTTGGCACAATGGGAGGAAGAATGGTGCTTGGATACCCTCAATAGCTAGAATAACAACATAGTTGTATATAAATGTTTTGTTGATGACATCTTTATTTTATGGGAAGGCAATGAACACTCTCTCAAAAGTTTTGAGTCTTTCCTGGGTAACACCACATCTTTCTTAAGATTTGAATTTAATGTTTCTGATACCACCATCAGCTTCCTTAATATCCAGCTGACATTGGATCATGTATATGGGATAGATATGTCTATGCACAGGAAGACAACATGGCGTAATCACATGCTCCATAGGACCAGTATGCACCCAAAGCATATTTTTAAAAATATAGCAGAGAATCAAGTGAAACATATATCAAAACTATTTACTAAAGATTAAGTTTTTGAAAAAGAAAAGGAAAGGCTTATTGATAACTTTATGGAAAGAGGATATAATAAAGATGAAGTCAGAAAAAGCACGAATAGAACATCAGACTTACATATTGGCAAAGGAAGACCATATTTTTCCCACTGGTTGAGTGAGGAAGAAGATGAGAAGAATAAGAAAATAAGATGAGATTTTGTCTTACATATAGCAGTGACAATGCATTTATTCTAGAGACCATAAAAAAGAACTGATCTGTTTTGACTTCAGATTAGAACCTTAGGAGCATTGTAGGGGAGATACCCAGTTTTTCCTTTAAGAATAGGAAAAATCTGAAAAGGCTCTTATGCCATGGGAATCATCGAAACTTGGACACAGACCATTCACCCACAAATAAAGTAGGCACCTATAAATGTGGATTTTGTAAAGCATGTCAGCATATTAAAATGGATAATTTATTTATACATCCAACATCTAAGAAGGAATACAGGTTCAAAGGGTTTGCGAATTGCAGGAGCAAAAATGTGATTTATGTTGCTCAGTGCCAATGCTGCCCAGCCTTCTCTGTGGGGAAAACAAATAGAATGTTCAAGGAATGTATCCTGAGACACTGTCAGGACATTAGAAATCAAGTAAATACGAATGCTCTGTATGGTCACATTAAAGTCAATGGAGACCACATTTTTAAATTTATGGTTGTAAGCAGGCTAGTAGAAACAATACAAGGAGGAGATCTGGCCAACTATACCAAAACTGAGGAAACAAAATGGATTATGAACCTTAGAGTGGACCAGAAACCTGGATTAAATGAAATTGTACTGCTCAAACCCATCTTGAAAGGAAGGGCTCTAAAGAAATAATGCACATGCATCAATCCTGTGTTATTTCACTTTAAAAGCTCCAAGCTTTTAGCTAACACTAAGTAAATAGAACATGCACTCTGAATGAGAGGTGTGTCCGTACACCAAAACTTTATTGGTTGATTGAATGAATGAGCTGCAGGAAGCTCTTTTTAAATGAAAAGAAGCTGCTTTTTTCTTTAGGATTTGATAAAGGTTCAACAACCGAAAGCACTTATCCAGACAGCAGCAGCAGGATTGCGTTTTATTTTGCTAATAAAGGAACTGATTTTAACAATTTCAACCATTTTACTTCAGCTTGGGTGGCAGCAGCAGGTTTGCTTTCTACATTTACTTGGTTTCCACGCATACTGCCTTTGGTGGTTTGCTTTCTACATTTACTTGGTTTCCACGCGTACTGCCTTTGGTGGTTTGCTTTCTACATTTACTTGGTTCCCACGTGTACTGCCTTTGGTGGTTTGCTTTCTACATTTACTTGGTTTCCACGTGTACTGCCTTTGGTGGTTTGCTTTCTACATTTACTTGGTTCCCACGTGAACTGCCTTTGGTGGTTTGCTTTCTACTTTTACTTGGTTCCCACGTGTACTGCCTTTGGTGGTTTGCTTTCTACATTTACTTGGTTCCCACGCGTGCTGCCTTTGGTGGTTTGCTTTCTACATTTACTTGGTTCCCACGTGTACTGCCTTTGGTGGTTTGCTTTCAACATTTACTTGGTTCCCACGTGTACTGCATTTGGTGGTGAGCTCAATGAGTTTTTTTTTTTGCATCATTGTAATCCAGGTGCTGTTAACTGGCCACTCTTGCTTCTCCACTGTCTGCAGTGGGAAAATATGTGTTTTGTCTTGAATGTTGGAAAATGTACTGTACTTATTTAAAAATATTTTTCTTATAATGCAGCACAGAACATAATAATTATGATTTTTTGTTCCTGAATTTGGGTTAATGAAATTTTTTTTTGCTCTTTCCACGTTCTACTTAGGCACAAATGCACATGTGCATAACATTTTCTCACTTCTTTTGTATCTGTAGCTACACCCTTGACTTGTTACACCCACCCCCTTTAAAAGTACAACAACACAGTACAGTATCAGCAATGCATGTACATACTGTGGGAGTAGAACCCACAGCCTTCTGCATCAAAAGCAAGTATTTAACCTGTTATGCTATTAACAATGCAAGCAGTCTCAGCATAAGCAACACTAAACTTCTCTTCCCCTGAAGGTCTCAGCTCCTTGTAAAATCCACTTGACACTCAACTGTATCTCTTAACTTTGCAGCACAAGAAATCTGGAAAAAGCCAAAATTTATTAGGGGGGGGGACACAAAAGCCTAAAAACCAGGGACACATTTTAAACATTCCAAAAGTTGCTGGAATAAAATGGTGTGCTACCAACATGTGTTTCACTGCCATGTCTTGGCCCCAGGACCCTGTGCACTACAATCAGAGCAACATACCACTATGCCAAATCAGCAGTTTCCTGAATAGGAAGACTGAAACTTAAATGGCTATCATTTAGTGAATTCAGTTCTCACCATAGCTCTCAATCTCTTAGCACAAAACAACCTAGACAAAGCCAATAATGGGGTAATACAGCCCCTAAAATAAGGATACATTTCAAATACTGATGTTATAAACATAGAAAATTGCTAGAATAATAATGTTACATATATTTTCTGAAGAATATGAAGTCTGAAATTAAAATGCCTGTCATTATTTAGTGAATTCAGTCCTTCACTGATTTGCCACAAAAATCCACCACAGATTTTATGAGGAACTGAACAAAAATATGAGGCATAAATCTGTAAAGTTTTCAGAAGTGGTGGTGGGTAAGGACTTTAGGCTCTTGTTACTTGTACCCAAAGTACAAGGTTTGAGTCTGTGTATCTCCTCTAGCCACTAGTCATATTTACCTGGGGCATTTCACACACACCACATTATATATGTAGATAACATAGGAAGTGCTACATAATGACCGTAAACTAATTGTTTAGATAATCACTGGTGACAATGAGTAATGACAGTTGAACTAAGCAGCAGATATTGAACGTCTGAGTGCCTTAGACTGCAGCAAAAAATTAATTTACAGTAGGAAGGCAGTATATAATGGCATCATTAGGACAAGAAGTTAATAACTACTCAAGCCCACAGCAAATACATTTGTGCTTCTAATGCTGACATTTAAATGACAGTGTTACATACTATGCGATAATGCTCACAATGAAGAAAAAAAAAGGATAAACATAAGATGTATCTTTGGTTATGACACTCTCAGACTCCACCCAGACCAGAAGGGCCCATGTATTACCCTTCTGGCTGCCCATAACAATATTTCCAGCTGGGAAGAGATTATCTTTGTTAAGTTAGTAGCAAGTTGCTACAGTACTTTCCAATGTCAAATGACTTGGTTAGAAAATATTTAAAGAGCAAGTCACTAAGTATAGTTTTTAGAAGATTCTAAACATTACTGTGATTGTACTGTGATTTTATTTACTTACAAAGACACACACACACACACACACACACACACACACACACACACACACACACACACACACACATGCACCCTTTGAATGAAAACGGCAGCATATCCAGCCTCGCGCACACCTCTGCATATGAAAACCTGCTAGTTCCTACCTCTGCAGGCAGCTTCATCCTAAAACCACAGCTCTTAGTTCCTAACTATGCAGACAGCTTCATCCATTCCTTTTAGTTCCTACCTCTGCAGGCAGCTTTGTCTTAAAATGGCAGCTCTTAGTTCCTACCTCTGCAGGCAGTTTCGTCCATTCCTCCAGTAGGTGCATACACCCTTCCTTCTCCTAACGGCAGCTCTAGGCAGCAGCATAGATATCCACCCTAAAACTTTGTATCCTGATTCCTGATAAGGATTTGGAAAGAGCTGAGCAGCTGGAAATACATGCACGTTGAACTCTTCACTTCAATTCCGACAGGCTGGTTCTGTTTCACGGAGCTGGCATCATCGCGCACGTGATAGCGTCAGCTCAAAAGCCAGGAAATAAAATAAAATTTAAAATAAAGCACCAGGAAATCGGAAATTAAGGAGCACCATTCGGGAATTGTGGCACCCCATTATTTGGACCCTAAAACACGGTAAAAAATGAGTAATTCGGTACGGTTGGGAGGTATGTTATACACTTGTGCAAGCCCTTGGATAGCTTCTTAAAGGTATATACACACAAACTAATCTACAGATCTAGATTCCACACCTTTCCAATATATTTCAGAAGCAGCCACACTACTGGAAGAATGAGCATTGATATTCTGACAGGAATTTTTGCTATGGTTTGAGTAACGAAACTGAATAGTCTGAGCAAGACATCTAGAACTAATTTGTGTAGATTCTGACTGACCTTTTTCTTATAATCAAAGGAAACAAAAGGTTTGTTAGATTTTCTAAAATCTTTAGTCTTGTGCAGGTAAAATATTAACTATCTGTGGACATCTATGGCATGAAGAACTGAAGAATTTTTGTCCTGGTTTAGAGTTCATGGTAAAACACAAGCGGATGAATAGTCATGTTTAGTGTAAATCTACCCTGTCCTTATGCAAGATCAAGAAAGGTTGCATAGACATAAGGGCCTATAATTCACAAACCCATCTAGCAAAAGTCAGAGCAATGAGTCATAGCTGTTCAGATATTTGTACTATGTATGTATAGGGGCTCACACTGTATGAGCCTGAGCTGAATTGTTACTTAGTTAATATTTTATTCTTCTGTATTAGGTTTTGCAATAACTTTATTTAACTGTAACCATATTATGTCAATGTGCAGCTTTCCTCCCAGGCCTATAATAAAAATGGTATATTATCCTAGTTGGACTTCCTTGGTAAACCAATGTCAAATAAATAAAGAGGGTATCCAGTAGCAAACAGGCAGAAATGACCAAAACGTGTACCTTGATACAAGAGTATGTTAGGCCTGAGTTGAGCAATTCATGCAGGTAATGAAGAATGAGAGGATCCCTCTTTGGGACGGATCGTGTTCTCTATTATGGCACCAGGTAGAAAATCTTTTCCATTTTGCCAAGTATGATTTCCTAGTAGTTGTTGAATGTCCTCAGATAAAAGTGCTAAAATGGGATCAAAAACCTATCATCCATAAAGATAGGTGCAAATTCTGAATGTTGGGCTGGATGAGAGATCCTTGGTCATGTGTGAGCAGGTCCACTCCCTGGCCAGATGCATGAGAAGGGTGAACCAATGTCTGAGCTAAAAGAAAGTCAATAGAAGCATCTTTGGCTAGTCCTTGTTAATCCACAAGCATCTTTGGTGAGTCCTTGTTGATGTCTAGTAGAATGGTGGGGACACATAAAAGAACATTCCTATGCAGGGGACATTGTTGTCTGTTGAAACAGCAGGGAAACAGGTCTACTTTACTAGATGAAAAGTGCTTTATGTTTACTTGTTTTACTATTTGTTTTATTAAATTTACCGTGTGAGTGAAATCGTGTGTCACTCCTTAGCCTTCATTGTTGTAGTTATCCACAAGTGGGCAATCTCATGAGAAACCTTTGTGTATATCATCCACTTGTGAAGGTCTGTCCTGGATCTGCTCAAAGAGTCTGCTACTTTGGATTATCTTTACAGAATGTATATTGCCTGTAAAGTCAGATTGTGCTGAATTGCCAGTTCTCAGACAATCAAAGCTTGTCTTTAAAGGGGATAGGACCTCACCCCTCCATTGCTTGTTGATATACCACATCACTTTGGTATTGTATGTTATTAGCAGCAGAGGTCCAGTTGATTTAGAGCTTTGAGAGCTTTTTAAAGCTATCATTTCCTTGAGATTTGTGTGTTTGTGTCTGAAATGAGGGCCGCACCTGCCCTGGAGCTTAACAACATTGAGAGTCTACTCCCATATGAAGTCCAAGCTGTCCAATGTGACTGACTAAGAAAAAGGTGGGGGGAGAAAGAGGAAGACCTCTGTTTACTAGGAATTGTTTGGCCACCACTTGAGCTGATTCTTGAAGATCAGGAGAAGAAGGATTGGCTAAGATGAGGATGCAGATGCTGGATCTAAATGGATCTGAGAAGGATTCAGTCTTCCTCATGTGGAGTCTGGTGAACTGAACCATAAGAATGGATGAGGACATATAAGCCACAATCCTGAGAAATTCTCTTGCTGTGTACAATTTGATGAGCCAGATTAAAGAAGTGGTTACGATGATAGCATATTTTCTCTGGGAGGAGTAAAGCTGTCATGCCGGAAGTATCTAAAATAGAAGTTTAATCACTTTACTAGATGAAAAGCATTTTATGTTTACTTGTTTTGCTTGTTTTACTTGTTTTACTATTTGTTTTATTAAATTTACCATGTGAGTGAAATCATGTGGGCCTCCTTACTCTTCATTGTTGTAGTCATTGTTTGGATTTTACTGAGTTTTTTGTTCTGTGTTTTCATGGCTACTGAAGGTCCTAAAGCACTCACTATTTCATCTTCCCAGTCTTTTTCCGAAGATGAGGGAAACCTTACCATCCTTATTAGTTTGATGAACCAACCATTGATAGATTTAGCAGACTGTGTAGAATCTCTTAACTAACTAAGTGCCCATCAATCAACAACGACAGATAAAAGTCCAACAGTAAGAGGTGAGGACAATTGTACGCATTCACGTTTGAGTTACCTGAATAGTATTAATCCACTAAGCCAGAATAGTACAGTTTCCAGTATTTTGGAAACCAGAAAACAGAATGAGATGGGCATTACTCATCAAGCATCTACTACCTCAAAACTTATTGGAGTCCCTGATATTAACAGTTGGCTCAGTGAACAACTGAGCCTTAATAGTCAAAATAGTAACATGCTTCAGGGACAACTGGCTGGAGGCAGTGTCAACATAATTTCCAAACTGAAAACGCTTGACTGCAAGTTACTTAAAATTAAAAAACTACAACTGGAAATGAATTACTTCTATGAGTGTGCAAAGGAAAACATAGTCCCTAAGGGACTATGTTCTTGGCAATATCCTACTGGACTGGAAACTGGTTCATTATTTCATCAAGAATTAATCCAGTTGTTCAACCAGCCGGGATTAGAACTGCTTGGCCTCATGTCTAAACAGTATCAAATTTTAGTTAATAAACTGGCTGTTGAAGTAATGGGTTTAGACAACAAAATTATTTGGACAGTGATTTCATACGGTAACAGTTTGACTACAACAGGATTTTTAATAGTATTATTCAACAAGTGCAAAAACTCAAAGAAACTAAGTTAAAAAAACTACAAAGGGATTGGAAGGACTACAGTAATGGAGTAGCCTACCCGAACCCCCTCCTTCTCAAAGTTGAAAACTATTGGTGGAATGCATACACAGCCTCAGAACCAAGAAAACACCATAGAGCATAACCAAGAGGAAGCGATGTCACCGAGGCCAAGTACGAGCAACCAAACTAATGTGAACCATATGGAGTATAACGCTAGGACCAATAACCCCTCTCACGGCAATGACCGAATAGAAAATGGGAGTTATGACAACATTCAACAGGTTAACCACCAACATTTTCCCAAGTCCAGAGGGCAGAACCACAGCTCGAATTTCCAAAACCAACCATGAGTGTACAACACTCAGGGAGCCAACAGATGGAAAAGGTAACTGATTTTAACAAAGAGCTATTATTACTGAGCAGCAATTCATGTAACATAGTCACCAGTAGGGAAGGGGACTTTAAAATTTACAACTTTTCAGACTATGAAATCGACAATGAACTTATTGACTTGTTCACTAAAGGTTTAACATTTGTGCCTTCATATCACTTGGACTTAGCTAAATTATTATTGGACTTTAAGTTGTTTATTCTGAAGTTAAATTTGTCAGCTCTATTGGGCAATCAAGCCCAAAGGGAGCAAGAACTAAGAATCTCTAGTACATTTAACCCACCTATTCATCCAACATTAACTCTGTTTGATCGCATTTATGAACTTGATTTTAGATATTGGTTTAATTCATCAAACAGTTATCACAGTAATAGCAATGTGTTGAAAATAAAGATTGATGCCTTGGCTAATTTTATGGGTTTACCAGTGCGTATGATGAAACCTGATAAAGGGGGTGGGTTAGTTTTAATGAATATCTCAGATTATACAAAGAGGATGCAGAAAGAATTAGAAAGTGATGCATATATTAAGGTTAGTTTGAATGAATTAAATGTGGCGTACGGCCGTATAAGATCATTTATCAGCGATATGTTCATTGATGCTTCCACTGACATCAACATGTATAACTACCTTTCTGTGCCATCCTCTAGAATACCACTATTGTTTGGTATTCCAAAAATATACAAGTGTTGTAGATCCATCAATGAGGGCATTAGTAGATGCTAGGGAGTCTATAACCTACCTATGTTTGAAAGTTGTTGACTCAATTTTAAAGAAATGTATTACCCAAGAGTCTCAGATATGTAAGGACTCATGGTCCTTTCTGTCAGATATTAATGCCTTGGATTTTATGAGTGAATTCAATTTCTTTACAGTGCATGTGCGGGACTTGTATACCTCAATTTCTCATGCCTTAGGGATTGAATGGGTGGTTGACCATTTGAGATCAAAAGTTGCTCCCCAGATGGAAACAAGATTAATAGAGGACTTATTGGGTATCATAGTGTCGAACAACTATGTGATGTTTGATAAAGAATTTTATAAATAAAATAAAATAAATAAAAATAAAAAATTTACAACAAATCTGTGTAGCAATGGGCTCAACATGTGGGGCAAGTTTTGCCAACCTGGTGATGGCCCATTGGGAACACAAATTCATTTTGAGTAATAGTACTATCAGTGAATACATATATTTCTATATCCGGTTCCTTGATGATATTTTGTATGATTATTAAACGAGACATGAGTAGGGCCAATGACACAGTGAACTATTTAAACAACACTACTGACTTTTTAGAGTTTACTAGTTCTTACCATGACAATACAATGACTTACTTAAATATTGAGTTAAGAAAGGATAGGATTAATCAGAAATACACATCAAGGATTTATTGAAATAAGACATACTCAAATTCCTTCCTGCACTTCACTAGCTCACACCCTTTTCACCAAAAGAGATCGGTGATCAGCGGTCAACTGGTGTGAGCAGCAAGGATGATAAGTGAAGATGAAGCATTTGATGATGAGTGTGAAACCCTTGGACAGATGTTTTACATAGGGGGTACGCAAATGCTTTAATAACCTAATTAGTAACTGAGGTTCAAACTAAACAGAGAATGTGTTTTTATACACCATTATTAAACAGAGGTGATATAAGAGTCAGTCGTCATGAATGTTATATTTATGAACATTTGGTTTGACTAGAGGATAACAGCATGGCAGGTAATAAAACTGGCCCCCATTTTACCCTTAGTTTTATTACCACATTTAGTATTGATGCATTAGAAATGAAAAGAATACTTGTTAAAAACTGGGATTTATTAACTGCAGATAGAGATATCATGCACAAGGTAGGTGATTACCCTGTGGTTATTAAAAGAGGTAGGAATATGAAGAATTGTTTGGAAACTGTGGCCCCAATTACTAGTAGGAATCCCAGCATGTACAGATGCGATATGTGTAACCAATGTAAACATATAGAAACAGGACAAGTTTTTGGGATAAGGAATAAGCCATATTCAACCAAGAATAAATTTAACTGTAATTTTAGATCAATTGTTTATTAGGCTCAATGCCAGTATTGTACAGTGTTTTACATTGGTAAGATTGACCATAAACTTAGGAAATGGGTGTATGAGCACACTTATTGCATTAGTAGGAACATGTTTGACAATGCATTGACAAGACATTGTGCTGCTGACCCGACCCATAAGTTTAAATTTTGAGCTATTGACCAGGCCTCTGTGGATATTAGGGGGGACCAACTTCTCTTTTACTGGAAAGGTTAGAACTGATATGGCAACTGAGACTGAATTCTGGCCAATTTCCAGGTTTAAATGAAACCTGTTCTACCTCATGTATTCTGAAATTGAAAAGTTTGACAAGATGAACAAGTTTATATATGTTGAAGCAAGGGTAATGTTTATCTATAGCATTTATTTTTGTAGGTTTTGTTCTGTGTGTTTTAGCTGTATTTTACCAGCAAGGGTAATGTTTACCTATAGCTTTTGTTAGTAGGTTCTATACTGTGTTCTTTAACTGTATTTTTAGGGTCTTGTACCTCCTGACTATTGGACTGAATGGGTCCAAAGGGGTTAAGATTAGTGGTTACTATTTTGGTCACATGACTTCAGGAATTTGGATTTAAGTAATAGTGTGTTGTTTAATATTTTATCTGAAGAAATTTAGTCACTTTACTAGACAAAACGTGCTTTATGTTTACTTGTTTTACTATTTGTTTTATTAAATTTACCGTGTGAGTGAAATCGTGTGGCCCTCCTTAGCCTTCATTGTTGCAGTTATCCACAAGTAGGCAATCTCTTGCAAAACCTTGTGTATATCATCCACTTGTGAAGGTCTGTCCTGGATCTGCTGAAAGAGTCTGCTACTTTGGATTATCTTTACAGAATGCATATTGCATGTAAAATTAGATTGTGCTGAATTACCAGTTCTCAGGCAATTAAAGTTTGTCTTTAAAGGGGATAGGACCTCACCCCTCTATTGCTTGTTGATATACCACATCACTTTGGTATTGTATGTTATTAGTAGCAGAGGTCCAGTTGATTTAGAGCTTTGAGAGCTTTTTTAAAAGCTATCATTTCCTTGAGATTTTTGGGTTTGTGTCTGAAATGAGGGTCTCACTTGCCCTGGACCTTGACAACATTGAGAGACTGCCCCTGTATGAAGTCCAAGCTGTCTAAAGTGACTGACTGAGAAAAAGTGGAGGGAGAAAGAGGAAGACCTCTGTTTACTAGTATTTGCTTGGCCACCACTTGAGTTGTTTCTTGAAGATCAGGAGAAGAAGGCTTGGGAAAGATGAGGATGCAGATGCTGGATCTAAATTGATCTGAGGAAGGACTCAATCTTCCTAATCTGGAGTTTGGTGAACTGAACTATAAGAATGGATGAGGCCATATAAGCCACAATCCTGAGAAATTCTCTTGCTGTGGACAATTTGATGAGCCAGATTAAAGAAGTGGTTATGATGATAACATATTTTCTCTGGGAGGAGTAAAGCTGTCGTGTCAGAGGTATCTGAAATACAATGTAGAAAACTAACCTGTGAGTAGGGGATAAACATGATTTTTTTCAGGTTTAGCTTGAAGCCTAGGTTGATGAAAAAGTTCATGGTAATGTGCAAAGATGCCAGAGTGTTTTTGTATTCGAGAAGCTGTAATGAATAAATTGTCCACTTAGGGGTGTAATGTGAATACATTGAAGTCTGCAGAAGACTCTGACTTGGCCAAAACCCTTTCTGAAGACACTAGAGGCAGTGGAAAGATTAAAGGGGAAAAATGTATACTGAAAGTGCAGTTCCACAGCAAAGAAACTTCGAAAAAAAATGAAATGTTTGTGAATAGGAATGTGTAAGTAGGCATCTTTGAGATCTAGATTGAAAAGAAAAGCCTGGGATGGCTATAGTGAAAAAAAAGTATTTTGTAAAGTGCGCATTTTGAATCTTGGAATCGGGTGACAGGTGTTCGATAGGTCTACAACAGGTCTCTAGGTACTTTCTTTCCTGGGAGATAAAAATGTTCTTAAATAGAAGACTTTGCCTACTTGGGAAGTGTGAAACGAAAACCACAGAGGAAGCCTTCTGCAGGTAATGATTGCAATGAATCCAATAAGTGAAGAATAATCACGAAGTAGGAACTGTAATGTTAGCACTTTATTAATATACAAGAACTTTCGGAGGGCCTTGTAGCCTTCCTTCCTCAGACAAAAAAAAAAAAAAAAAAAAAAAAAAAATCATGCAAAGATGAGCATCGTTTAAGTATGCACTTAATTACCCTATTAATGACCTCATGAGTGAGGACCCTCCTATTTTAAAAAAACACATTCATTTTAAACCATCATAAAAATCATTAAAATGTATATGATACATTTAAACCATATACATATATTAATCTATTGTACATTATCTTACTATCAATTTAATAGAACGTTAAAATAAAACATTAGTAACAACCAATATAATATACTAAATATGTCACAATGTAAATAAATACTGTATATATGCACTATGTTACTAAATATGGTACTGCATGATTATAAACATCTAAAATTTTGAACTATCCAGCACTTATTACCACCAATGGGATAACAATATATGCAATATGTGTAGCACCCCCTAGGGTGATAGGACGTAGAATGACATGATGAACTCTATATATACTATCAGTAAACCCCCACCCACCCACGAAAAATCAACTATGTATATATGTATATTACTAAATGCTGAATGTAAATTAAAAATAAGTGTGAACTGGTGCTGTCACTCCCTGAGACAACAGATATGAAGGAATTTGAGGGAACAGATGAAGTTGGTTACTTGGAGGGATAGGGACCCTAGCTTGAATAGAAAGGGATGCCTACTGAAGTTTGTAATGCGCTGAATTATTTTCAGAATCCAAGCATTTGAGTTTTCCAGAGATGAAGGCAGCAGGACAGATTGTCTGCAAATTGAGAAGAAAATCTGGGGTAGTCTGTAGGATTGCTATCCATCCATTTTTTTCTGGACTATCCAGGAAACAATCTGATTGGCTGGTAGTCCAGAAAACACTGTACAAACTCCAGTATTCTGTTTAAAAAAAACTAGCAGACTATCAACGTTTGTAAAACTGCAGAGTCATTATGCTTTTCTTTAAATAAACCATTGCAAATCAGGAAAGGAGGATATTCCTCCTCCCCCTGATGGGCTTATGACATCACAAAATGGGCAGAAAGTGGTTGGGGAGAATAGAGAAGATGGGCAGGCTTATGGGGAGGTGCAAGCGGTGTGTTTTTTGCCCGGTTTTGGCCACAATGAAAAGTGGCAACCCTAGTGGGCAGGTTAAGAGGCACAGATGGTCATATTCTTTTCTTTTGAAAGGAGGGTCCTCGAGAACCTTCTCCTTTCTTCCTTTGTCACCCTGCCATTTGTTTCTTATATTGCTGTTCAGATGACTGTTTAAGTAGATTTTAATAACTTTTGAGTGATAATTCATTTGGTATTAAGGAATATAAGATAAATACACGTGCTTCACTCCCGGCATCAACTTTGCCCCCTTTTCTATTTTTTTAAGAACCTCAGCTGAAAGCTCCAAACAGATGATCTTTATCCAGTGGGTCATTTAAAGACTGAGCCTTTAAATCCTCCTGGAAGTTTTGCAATCTCACCCCAACATTTCTACCCATAATTGTACCAGTAGCAGCAACCCTGGAAATATCATGAATTGCAGCTTAGGCACACTTAATGGAGTGCTTAGTGTCTTGGGAAGTAAAATTAACAACATTAGGTAAATTATATTTAGGCTAGATTTTGGCAAAAATGTCTAACAGATATTTAGATATTTGTGTTTGGCAATAATATCCCTGAAATTCAAAGTAGACAGTGCACCACTGCCTTTATAATTGTGTTATCCCCATTCAAAGAAATGATAATGTGATCTACAAAAGGGTTATTTATTATTTATTTATTTATTTCAGTTTGATGACTAGGGAAGTCTACTGGGCCATGAAGAGCCTGTTTTCAGTGAAGGCCTGGGGAGAAAAGCTCCAATTAACATACAATACAATATATAAATTCATAGACGATAATAATTACGAATGACAAGCATGGTATATACAATATAAACACAGTTAGATGCAGAGATAAAGGGTGAACATATTAATTACAATTGAATATGGAGTAGATGTAGTGTCAATGGATAAAACGTTATGCGTTCAGACTGTAGTTCATTAAACATTTGAATTACAAAATTTCAAAAGTGGAATGAAACAGAGGATGAATTAGGATAAGTATGTCTAGTAGACAGTAGGCAAGGACATATGAAGCAGTGAATGTGTTACAGTCTGGCTGTAAGAATGCTTCAGACTGGCAGTAAGGCTAGTTCTTTACAGAAGGGTGGTGGTGCCCATTTCCAGAGTACAAAATGAAAACAAAAGAAATTTGCGTGCATCAGACATAATCTAGAATCTGTCATGATTTTTGGGAGTAGGGAATTGAGAATCTAGCTAGACAGAAACAACACTGATGACATGCTCTTATGTGGCAAGTACATGTGGGATGGCTACTGCCTTTGGGAAATCCATACTAAATACCTCAGTCTACGTTTGTTTGAAATTTCGATACCTCATTACCTTTACACTTACAGTCTCCAAATGAAAGATATTTTATCATCAAAAGAGATTTCCAGATTGGGATAATATAAGGAAAGAGTATCCTAAGAGTCCGACTGGAATGGTGAATGGGAAAATGACTAAGAAGTGTAGTGTAAATCATGATAATCAGAGTCAAAGAAAACGTTCCTCCCTTCTACAGGGGTACAAGCTGGAATAGAAGGGTGGAGAGGCTGAATGGCTTTAAATAAAGCCTTTGCAAAGCTGAATCAATACTCCTTGGAACCCTGTTTTACAAGGTAGGTAGTGGGAGAAAAATGTTTATTTATTTATTGTGTGTGTGTGTGTGTGTGTGTGTGTGTGTGTGTGTGTGTGTGTGTGTGTGTGTGTGTGTGTGTGTGTGTGATTTTTTAGGTGTCTTATAGTTTTGAGAGAGGAATCCATAGGCCATATATCCATATGCAACCTGGCAACAGCCTTTATCACCAGGACTTGGAGTATGCCTCCCTCATCCTCAGAAAGTGTAAAATGTGGCTCCACCTTCCTGGTCATTACTGCCTGGGTCTTAGCATCTTCTGGAAGGGATTAGTCAGAGGGGATTAGGAAAGATGAGTAAATGGTCTGAGGGATGCAAAGTCACTTCAGCACAGTCATCAATCTCAGATCACAGAAAAAGGCAGCTGTCTCAGACTCTTTGCTAACATCTTTAGTTAACTTCTTTTTCTTTTTCTGTTGAGGAGGTCAGTTGAAGAGAAATCTGACACCATGATTGCATGCTCCAAGTTTCTGAGGAGTAAAGAAAAGACAGATTTGACAGGACCTGACATCATTCTGTCCTTCCAGACAAAAGACACAATTCATATGAATGTCCTTAAAGGGTATTTGTCCATGACAAGAACATCTATCCTTCTTGATACTCAAATGATTTTTATATACAACATTTACAGAGAAAATCTGGGTTTCTCCACATGTATACTTATATGGCTGAAGTTTTAAAGGCAGTCGACTACCGATACTCATGCCATTGAGCTAAAAATAAGTCTGCAAAAGTGTATATATCACCAGAACGGTCTGAGTTTTAACATGCCCGTATGTCCCTCTTATACTAGCATATATTCCTTTTCTAATGGTGGCTGCGTGGTTTGCAAGTATGGAGCCATAAGTTTTGTTGACTGACCATGGTGGGGGACTCTTACGACTGACATGCTCTAAGGAAAAGAGCATACAAAAAAGGACAAAGGAATAAGTAAACAGAGAGAGGTTTTTTGAAGAACAGTGACAAGATAAACAGCGGTGATAAGAGTTGTCACAAAATCAATCTCAGGAGAAAGCCTGATAGTTAAACGTCCATTAGTCCCAGTTCTACCTCTGGGGAAGTGACAGAAATTATTCAATGCATAAAACTAGTAGAATTTGCCCTCACGTAGCTACCAACTGCTTCTTTTCTGATGTCTACATTCTCCCTTATTTCCATTCCTCACAATTCTTGGTGTCATTCTCTTTTCTCTAATTGCTTCAAGCTTTTCCTTTTTCTGCTATGCTAATTTCTTTGTCTTTTCCCATTTCCTCCAGCTATGGTAAGCACTCACTGTCACCACAACTCACTACTCAAAAAGCTCTTTGCTGAAGAATTTGAGACAAAATAAAAAATAAATAAATAAAAGGGGAACAACTGGCCAAAATCAGGGACAATTTTTAAAATATTTCTACACTGCACATAAAAAATTAATAAAACAACAGTTTTTTTTGGAGCAAAGTAAATACTTTATTATACATTTTTTCAGTACGATAAACTGTGTGGTCTCCATATATGGTACGTATTATTTCAACACAGCTTGCTGATAAAACGATTTTATAATTATATGTTTATACAGTTCTAATAAGGCAGCCTCATGTCACACAGTCAGTAAGTCAGTGCCTATATTCAGTTATCAATAACTTGCCATTGTTAAGCATTTAAGTAATACACCTTGGTGGAATCCATAATTAAACAGGTTGTACAACAAAAGAAACACATCATCTACATTTAGGAAGTGTACCATTAAACAAAGAAACTCTGTCATCAAACAGAATGGACAAGTAAGAGGACTAATTAAGTCAAAATAATACATTTTGAGGTAAAGATAGTATCCCAGGCCAAGGACAATCATAAGGTCTTCTTTAGCCATGTCTGAAACCTCAAAGGCAGCACACAACTGTGTCCCAAACTAATGGTAAATGAAACCACATTCACAGAACTGGGTGATATAGCAAATCTTTTGGCTAACAAATTCAGCTCCAACTTTACCTCTCTCTCACCCCCAGCTGCCCCCTAGGAAATACCATCTAACATAAACCCTCTAACTATCAGCAGGTCTCAGATGTGCTTTTTAAGGCCAAGAAAACAGCTTTGATGGGCCCTGATAATATCCCAGGATGCCTTCTCAATAGCCTGAACTATGACCTATCAGGGCCACTGGAGTCACTATTCAATCATAGCCTCTGCTCAGGCTTCATGGCACACAAATGAAAGACTGCAATGTTCATCCCTCTGCACAAGGGCAGACCTTCAGAGGATCCAAAGAACTACAGACCCATTGAGTCTAGTTTCATATGCAAAGCCATGGAAAGAATTATCATGGAAATGATTAACAATGACAAAAAAAAATGTTTAGACACTGGATCTAACCCAGTTTGGTTTCATCAAAGGCATATCATGCATAGAGAACCTGGTGGACTTCTTTGAGAAGGTCAGCAAAGCAATGGATGAGGACAAAATGTGCATACCGCCTACTTTGACCTCGCTAAAGCATTTGATACAATACCCAACTCTGGCACTGTAAACAAAGTCACAGAATTAGGCATAAAGCCTTAAGTAACTTTCTGGATAGCTAGCTAGCTCACAGATAGGACAAAGGAAGTTAGGATTGGAGAGGCCACCTCCACAAAGAGAATGGTCAACAGTTGAGTCCCCCAGGGATCTGGACTGGGTCCACTCTTCTTTGACATCTATTTTTCAGAAGTCAAAGCCAATGTCAAGGACCTCTATCTTACCAAGTTTGCAGATGAATGTATGCTAGGAGCAATCATAGAAACCCCCAAGATACTAACATCTAACAGGAAGGTCTAACACAGACATATAACTGATACCAAAGCCATGGCTTAAATCTCAATGCCAAGAAATCCTTTTGGGAAGTTGGACAACCTGAGAAAGTACCTCATTGATAAAACACCGCTAAATGTAGACACAGTAGTTAGAGATTTGGGGACTCATGTAGATAGCAACCTAGCTTTAGACCAACATGCATCTAAGGTAGTAAGAAAATCATTCTCTCACTCAACTTATAAGTAAAGGCAGGGCACCTAGGTCCAGGCAAGTCATCGTGCCACTATACTCAGCCATCATCAGACCCGTCATTGAGTATAATTCCCCCTTTAGTACATACTTGACCAGGTAACTGCAACAACTGGAATGTCCACAGATTTTCCACACAAAAAGAATACAGGGCATAAACATAATGTCCTGTGCGACTTGCCTCAGAGCCTTATCTCTGTACTCAGTTTCCTAAAGAATTTATTCCTGGCATACAAGGCATCCTTGGATTCCTTTCTGATGGACCTTTTGCATATTTATGAAATGAACAGCACCAGAACTACTAGATCTAAGGATTTAATCTTTGCTTGTGACTTAAATATGATATGTTAAAGAAACAGGTATGCATCTCAGAGAATCCCCATTCTCTGTAATTGGCTTCCTGGTCATGTCAGCAGAGCCCTTCAGTAACCCTATTCAAGTGGAACCAGGACAAGTGGATAGAAAATCGGAAATACTCCTTGGTCTAATACCTATGTCTCTGATGGACACAGGCAAACATTAAATCATGCCATAACTAATATATAAGCCTTAAAATAATCTCTAAAGCACAATAACACATGGGATACATTTGGGTTGCATGGTTAGACTTATAAAGGCCTCAGTGGTCAGCAGCCTACTATGAACCTATGAAATTCAAATATCATAATCGGTTTTTCCACTCGTAATCTTATGTTTGTTGATGGATGGTTATAGAGTAGCCCTAGGTGTCTTGTGTGTCCTTCCGCCCCACATCTTTTGTGCTGCAAAAGTTTATTCTTTATTTTTTTTTTGTGCTGCAAAAGTTTATCCTTTATTTTTTTATAAATGCCTTTAAGGCACACTGTAAAGAATTATCCATGGTGTCTAGTCCCCACCCACCAGTGATACAGGATTTCCTCATTAGTGTAGGGGAATGTGAAAGTGTGACATCCCCCAGCTTCCATGCAGACATTCATATATTCATGCATACACACACACACACACACACACACACACACACACACACACACACACACACACACACACACACACACACACTCACACACATACACGTGCATCTACACTACCTGTCTGCTAAAATTCCAGGCACTTATCTCTAACATGGGTGAACCCCAGCTTTTAGTTGCATTCATTAACATGGTTGTACCTTAAGTGGCTGAATGATTGCCTGAATTAGCTAGCTGTGTAAATGCCTTAATGCAGGCCTTTTTGGGGGACAGCACACAGCTAATTTGCATCCCCCCAGAATGCTTCATTAGCATTTAGCACAGCTGCAGAGACAGCCTACTGTGTTGTTGTGCATCTTTATGCTACAGCACTATGCTAGGGCCGTGTCAGAATTTGAAATGGTCACTTCGAGGTATACACCACATGTACACCTCACAGTAACCTTTCTGAATATGTCCTCACGTAATTCTGAGTGAGTTACCAGAAAATCAAACATTTTACAAGTGGCCATGGTACAAATCTGAGGCAAAATCAGAAACGTTCTGTACAACCAAGGACGGTTGACAGGTATGCCATAAGTTCTTCTTAATGCATACTACAGTCCAAGCCTCCCTTTCCTCCCTGCAGGGAGAAACACAAGTAATATACTGTATACTATGATCACCATTACGCACTGATAACTACTGCTCTACTTGGAGTGAGAAGTAGCAAAATCTGCATTGTTATTTTAGTTTATCAGAGTTCTAGGCTTCTGTTTAGCTATCACCAGCACTCTCTTTCATGACTGTAGAAATAGGCATCTGTCAGTTAATGTTAGGAGGCAGAGGTGCCCCAGAACTTTCATCCTTCTCCACCTGATTCACCTGATGCAAGACTCTGGTGCCAGCGCTCATCCTTCTGCACCTGATTCACCTGATGCAAGACTCTGGTGCCAGCGCTCATCCTTCTGCACCTGATTCACCTGACGCAAGACTCTGGTGCCAGTGCTCATCCTTCTGCACCTGATTCACCTGACGCAAGACTCTGGTGCCAGCGCTCATCGTTCTGCACCTGATTCACCTGACGCAAGACTCTGGTGCCAGTGCTCATCCTTCTGCACCTGATTCACCTGATGCAAGACTCTGGTGCCAGCGCTCATCCTTCTGCACCTGATTCACCTGATGCAAGACTCTGGTGCCAGCGCTCATCCTTCTGCACCTGATTCACCTGACGCAAGACTCTGGTGCCAGCGCTCATCCTTCTGCACCTGATTCACCTGACGCAAGACTCTGGTGCCAGCGCTCATCCTTCTGCACCTGATTCACCTGACGCAAGACTCTGGTGCCAGTGCTCATCCTTCTCCACCTGATTCACCTGATGCAAGACTCTGGTGCCAGCGCTCATCCTTCTCCACCTGATTCACCTGATGCAAGACTCTGGTGCCAGCGCTCATCCTTCTGCACCTGATGCAAGACTCTGGTGCCAGCGCTCATCCTTCTGCACCTGATTCACCTGACGCAAGACTCTGGTGCCAGTGCTCATCCTTCTGCACCTGATTCACCTGATGCAAGACTCTGGTGCCAGCGCTCATCCTTCTGCACCTGATTCACCTGATGCAAGACTCTGGTGCCAGCGCTCATCCTTCTGCACCTGATTCACCTGACGCAAGACTCTGGTGCCAGTGCTCATCCTTCTGCACCTGATTCACCTGACGCAAGACTCTGGTGCCAGCGCTCATCCTTCTGCACCTGATTCACCTGACGCAAGACTCTGGTGCCAGTGCTCATCCTTCTCCACCTGATTCACCTGATGCAAGACTCTGGTGCCAGCGCTCATCCTTCTCCACCTGATTCACCTGATGCAAGACTCTGGTGCCAGTGCTCATCCTTCTGTAACTGATTCACCTGACGCAAGACTCTGGTGCCAGCGCTCATCCTTCTGCACCTGATTCACCTGATGCAAGACTCTGGTGCCAGTGCTCATCCTTCTGCACCTGATTCACCTGATGCAAGACTCTGGTGCCAGTGCTCATCCTTCTGCACCTGATTCACCTGACGCAAGACTCTGGTGCCAGCGCTCATCCTTCTGTAACTGATTCACCTGACGCAAGACTCTGGTGCCAGCGCTCATCCTTCTGCACCTGATTCACCTGATGCAAGACTCTGGTGCCAGTGCTCATCCTTCTGCACCTGATTCACCTGATGCAAGACTCTGGTGCCAGTGCTCATCCTTCTGCACCTGATTCACCTGACGCAAGACTCTGGTGCCAGTGCTCATCCTTCTGCACCTGATTCACCTGATGCAAGACTCTGGTGCCAGTGCTCATCCTTCTGCACCTGATTCACCTGACGCAAGACTCTGGTGCCAGCGCTCATCCTTCTGCACCTGATTCACCTGATGCAAGACTCTGGTGCCAGCGCTCATCCTTCTGCACCTGATTCACCTGACGCAAGACTCTGGTGCCAGTGCTCATCCTTCTCCACCTGATTCACCTGATGCAAGACTCTGGTGCCAGTGCTCATCCTTCTGCACCTGATTCACCTGATGCAAGACTCTGGTGCCAGCGCTCATCCTTCTGCACCTGATTCACCTGATGCAAGACTCTGGTGCCAGCGCTCATCCTTCTGCACCTGATTCACCTGACGCAAGACTCTGGTGCCAGCGCTCATCCTTCTGCACCTGATTCACCTGATGCAAGACTCTGGTGCCAGCGCTCATCCTTCTGCACCTGATTCACCTGATGCAAGACTCTGGTGCCAGTGCTCATCCTTCTGCACCTGATTCACCTGATGCAAGACTCTGGTGCCAGTGCTCATCCTTCTGCACCTGATTCACCTGATGCAAGACTCTGGTGCCAGTGCTCATCCTTCTGCACCTGATTCACCTGACGCAAGACTCTGGTGCCAGTGCTCATCCTTCTCCACCTGATTCACCTGATGCAAGACTCTGGTGCCAGCGCTCATCCTTTTGCACCTGATTCACCTGACGCAAGACTCTGGTGCCAGCGCTCATCCTTCTGCACCTGATTCACCTGATGCAAGACTCTGGTGCCAGTGCTCATCCTTCTGCACCTGATTCACCTGATGCAAGACTCTGGTGCCAGCGCTCATCCTTCTGCACCTGATTCACCTGATGCAAGACTCTGGTGCCAGCGCTCATCCTTCTGCACCTGATTCACCTGACGCAAGACTCTGGTGCCAGTGCTCATCCTTCTGCACCTGATTCACCTGATGCAAGACTCTGGTGCCAGTGCTCATCCTTCTCCACCTGATTCACCTGACGCAAGACTCTGGTGCCAGTGCTCATCCTTCTCCACCTGATTCACCTGATGCAAGACTCTGGTGCCAGCGCTCATCCTTCTGCACCTGATTCACCTGACGCAAGACTCTGGTGCCAGTGCTCATCCTTTTGCACCTGATTCACCTGATGCAAGACTCTGGTGCCAGCGCTCATCCTTCTGCACCTGATTCACCTGATGCAAGACTCTGGTGCCAGTGCTCATCCTTCTGCACCTGATTCACCTGATGCAAGACTCTGGTGCCAGTGCTCATCCTTCTGCACCTGATTCACCTGACGCAAGACTCTGGTGCCAGTGCTCATCCTTCTGCACCTGATTCACCTGACGCAAGACTCTGGTGCCAGCGCTCATCCTTCTGCACCTGATTCACCTGATGCAAGACTCTGGTGCCAGTGCTCATCCTTCTCCACCTGATTCACCTGATGCAAGACTCTGGTGCCAGTGCTCATCCTTCTGCACCTGATTCACCTGACGCAAGACTCTGCTGCCAGCGCTCATCCTTCTCCACCTGATTCACCTGATGCAAGACTCTGGTGCCAGCGCTCATCCTTCTGCACCTGATTCACCTGACGCAAGACTCTGGTGCCAGTGCTCATCCTTCTGCACCTGATTCACCTGACGCAAGACTCTGGTGCCAGTGCTCATCCTTCTGCAGCTGATTCACCTGATGCAAGACTCTGGTGCCAGTGCTCATCCTTCTCCACCTGATTCACCTGATGCAAGACTCTGGTGCCAGTGCTCATCCTTCTGCACCTGATTCACCTGACGCAAGACTCTGGTGCCAGTGCTCATCCTTCTGCACCTGATTCACCTGATGCAAGACTCTGGTGCCAGTGCTCATCCTTCTGCACCTGATTCACCTGATGCAAGACTCTGGTGCCAGTGCTCATCCTTCTGCACCTGATTCACCTGATGCAAGACTCTGGTGCCAGCGCTCATCCTTCTGCACCTGATTCACCTGATGCAAGACTCTGGTGCCAGTGCTCATCCTTCTGCACCTGATTCACCTGATGCAAGACTCTGGTGCCAGCTCATCCTTCTGCACCTGATTCACCTGATGCAAGACTCTGGTGCCAGTGCTCATCCTTCTGCACCTGATTCACCTGATGCAAGACTCTGGTGCCAGTGCTCAACCTTCTGTAACTGATTCACCTGACGCAAGACTCTGGTGCCAGCGCTCATCCTTCTGCACCTGATTCACCTGATGCAAGACTCTGGTGCCAGTGCTCATCCTTCTGCACCTGATTCACCTGACGCAAGACTCTGGTGCCAGCGCTCATCCTTCTGCACCTGATTCACCTGACGCAAGACTCTGGTGCCAGTGCTCATCCTTCTGCACCTGATTCACCTGATGCAAGACTCTGGTGCCAGCGCTCATCCTTCTGCACCTGATTCACCTGATGCAAGACTCTGGTGCCAGCGCTCATCCTTCTGCACCTGATTCACCTGACGCAAGACTCTGGTGCCAGTGCTCATCCTTCTGCACCTGATTCACCTGACGCAAGACTCTGGTGCCAGCGCTCATCCTTCTGCACCTGATTCACCTGACGCAAGACTCTGGTGCCAGTGCTCATCCTTCTCCACCTGATTCACCTGATGCAAGACTCTGGTGCCAGTGCTCATCCTTCTGCACCTGATTCACCTGATGCAAGACTCTGGTGCCAGTGCTCATCCTTCTCCACCTGATTCACCTGATGCAAGACTCTGGTGCCAGTGCTCATCCTTCTGCACCTGATTCACCTGATGCAAGACTCTGGTGCCAGTGCTCATCCTTCTCCACCTGATTCACCTGATGCAAGACTCTGGTGCCAGTGCTCATCCTTCTGCACCTGATTCACCTGATGCAAGACTCTGGTGCCAGTGCTCATCCTTCTGCACCTGATTCACCTGATGCAAGACTCTGGTGCCAGCGCTCATCCTTCTGCACCTGATTCACCTGATGCAAGACTCTGGTGCCAGCGCTCATCCTCCTGCACCTGATTCACCTGACGCAAGACTCTGGTGCCAGCGCTCATCCTTCTGCACCTGATTCACCTGATGCAAGACTCTGGTGCCAGCGCTCATCCTTCTGCACCTGATTCACCTGACGCAAGACTCTGGTGCCAGTGCTCATCCTTCTGCACCTGATTCACCTGATGCAAGACTCTGGTGACAATGCCGCTGTTGTATCAGAAAGTCTAGTGACTAGTGCGTGCTACCAAGGTTCCCTCACCTTCTCACTGAGTGTTATGGCCAGCAGATCCATCCTGACACTCTGACCTTTTTCCAATTAGACCTTACTTGTTCACAATTCCTTCCCTCACATGCGGTACATTTCTTTCTGCTCTGGGCTTTCTCTCCTTAGTGAAGGCACCGTGTTCTGGTCAGTCTTGAACCCGTGCTGCTTATGCCTTAGCTAATACTTGCAAGAGCTACTCCTCCATTGATCAGCACCTTCTGACTCATCTGCTTGACCGTGCTTTAGCTCTGTACAGAATCAACATCTACTACTTCCTCTTGCTCTTCCTCATCTTTATCAGATTGTCTGCCTTTTTCTTAATGTATTGCTTTTTGTCCCACTGTTTCCCTTTTACAATGCACTGTTCTTGCCCTTCCTCTCATACCCAAATGCACATCACTAGTCTCAACCTTAATACCTGCTTCACTGTCAAACTTAAATGCAGACCAATCACCTGCATATAGTTCCTATCCTGTCTCTATGTTTCCCCTATTTCTCAACTGTGCTAAGTGCTTGCACAGACTACTGACCCCTTGCATACCGTCTGAATTACTGAGTTTCTTGGTTCCAGGTTGTTACAAAAATGAGGTACCAGTAATAGTATGAGAATGATACTTTCAGTCACAGTATAGCATTAATATCCCCTACTCCCTTTTCAGTCTGCATAGATACTTTCTCTTTCTCCCATGGCAGACCATTAGACTAGATGCTTTATATATATATATATATATATATATATATATATATATATATATATATATATGAAGATCGACAACTGAGATGACTGACAGTTTAAAAGCTCGATGCTGAGAACACCGACATGTTAAGCTAAGTGCGCGATAGTGACAGATGTTAGGGTTAGGGGTGGGTTAAGTGAGTTAGGGTTAGGGTGCAGGTAAGATAAGTGTGCGATAGTGACAGACTTTAGGGTTAGGGGTGGGTTAAGTGAGTTAGGGTTAAGGTGCGGGTTAGGTGAGTGTGCGATAGTGACGGACCTTAGGGTTAGGGTTTGGGTTAAGGTTAGTGTATAGATAGTTGTGTATGCAAGGTTTAGTGAAGGTTTGTAAGGTTTCTGGTGTGCTTGTGTTTTGTGTGTGTTTTTCGGAAAAGGTATTTTTGTTTTGTTGATTGTGGTTTGTCGGGCATGTGAAGTTTCGTGCTTTTAAACTGTCGGTTATCTCAGTTGTCGATCTTCTGGTCTCGGTATTCTCATCGTCTGTGTTTTGGCATGTCGGTGTTTTCAAGTAGACCCATATATCTATATATATATCTATATATGCATTATCTCTTCTGATCTTTCTGCTATCAGTATCAGATAAACTACCCTTTCTAAAAGTCAGTTTTGGAATATTTCCACAGGTACCAAGCTACTACTCTTCCTTTTTATATCCTCACCTAATGTCTGTAGTAACCGAGTCCCCAAATATCAGAAACTCAGCAATGACCCAACCGACAAGTCATTACTTGTCACCCCCTGGCAAAGTGTTTCTTGCAGTTGCAGTTACAGGCATCCCTTCAGTAATAATTCGCCTCTCTTTTCTTCACCTCATCCAGCGGGACTCCTCATTCTCATTTCTTCTTCATATAATTCTGCTTCTCCTTCTTATTTTAACTTCTTCTGCTACTACAGACATATTTCATTCATACCTCTCAACCTCTAACAACAGGAGTTCTGGACAGTACCAAAAAATAATGGGAAGACGAAGGCCCAAAATGAGGGACTGATTTTAAATACTGTTCTTATAAATTTAGAAAGTTAATACAATAACATGCTTTGCATTGGCAGGCAATTTCTGAAGGATAAGAAGTCTGAAAAACAAATGTCTGTCATAATTAAGTAACATCAGTCCTCAATGCCTTGCCAGAAAATCGACAACTTTTATGAGGGACAGCCCAAAAATATGCAGCAAAAATTGGACATTCTGCAAAATTGCAGACAGTTGAGCAGGATGATTTCACCTTCTCCACTTCATCACTCCCTGACTCAGATACCTCCCTCCTTCACTCATTGCATTTGTGTTAGCGAGGACTTTCTTATAATTTCTATAGTACAGCTTCTTGTGGTCTCCAGAATTTTGCTAACTCTGTTTTAAAAATCCCTTTCCCTGTCCAAGCCAGCACACTTCATGCCAGCTTCTCATATCTGAGCCTGTATATTCAAATTCCATTCTGTCCCACCTCTGACTTCACAAAGTGCATTTCTTCCTGTGGTAAAAGCACTGCCCCAGAAACTTTGTCTTTTCCTGAAGTATTTTTAAATTCCACCAATCATATATCTCAGCACCCTTCCCTTCCTCCGTCCCCACAGCTCCATCTGCAAATCAACATCTCCTACATATCACCATCTTTTATCTCCCCCAATGTATGTTACTGTCTATTCTTTTAAACATCCAAACACTCTGTTATCTGACTCATTCCAACAAGCTTGCCCCTCTCAGTCGCTCTCTTCTTTTGCCTCAATCAGAGCTTCCTGAGACCCTTGTAATGTACTCCATGACAGACTTTTTTAAAAAATGAATTAATTTACTTTGTGCAATCAGTACATTTAGAAGAAGTCCTGGCATATTTACTATGCTTCACAGTTATACAACTGCTTAAATGCCATTCTGCCTGAACTGTTATACTATCCAGAAACATGTAGTGTCTGGGCTATGTCTGATGACTGTATTTGTGTGACTTGGGAGTTAGAGCTTGGGGTAGGGGGTGGCTACATTCTACTAGACAGTGTACAACTTATATATAGTTATAAAATCCTGGCTGCACCAATGCCATCTATTACATCTGCAGTGCAAAACATTGTCCTGAACAGAAGACACTTATGGACTGTGGCAGAATTTTGAAAATGTATTTATTTACATTTGACAACCGGGTACTGTCTAGCTGGGCCGGAAGCCCATTTTCAGTGGAGACCAGGGAGAAAAGCTACAAGGAAGATTATATAATTATACATTTGTACATATAACTATTACAAAAGGAGTTCAAATGCAAGTTCCTTGACATTGTATCTAAAAGCATATAACAATGATATTACAATAAGCATATTCTATTCATACAGACAAAACAAAAATATATATTTGCTTTTTTTTCAGGATAAAATTATCACAAACTGAAGCTACGAAGACTCAATTAGCAAGAAATATTGACAATGGGTGGTGGAGAGAAGGAGGTTAGACACTAAGGGGTTAAATTAGTTAGCCTGGTGGAGAATATGAGCAAAGCCTATGTTTGGTGAAATATTCCTTTAGGGACTGTTTAAATGAATGTGCATCATTGATGGACAGAATATGCTGAGGTAGAGAATTCCAGTGTTTGGCAATGATATGTGAGTATAAGGAGATGCCGTTAAAGTTTTGGGTTTTGTTAACCTTCAACAATACCTTATCAGAAGACCTAAGAGATTTTAGGTTAGTGTAGGGTTGGACAAGAGCTGAGCAGTTGTCAGGTTTGTATAAGACTGCACAGGCAGTTAGTAGCTGAGTCAGAGTAAGCAGGTGAGGGACCTCTAACCAGTTCAGCTGGAGAAGGGCAGTGCAATGTTGAGATCTTTGAGACTGATTAGCGGATAATTTGGCAATTTTGTTATAGCAAGATTTAAAGTGATTCAGTTCAGATTTGTGAAGATTGGTAAATATTTGTGAACAGTAAAGCAGAGAAGTTAAGAGATGGGTTCTGGCTGTTGCAAGTCTGGCATGGTCAGTAAGATACGATTTAGCCCTATAGAGAGGAAACAGTTTGACATGAACCTGTTTAATTGTTAGTGCAAGGTTTTTGTATAACTTAAGCCCACTATCAGTTGTGACACCAAGACATTTTGTATGTTCAACAGATTCCATTTTTGTGTGATTGGAGGAGGAAACAGAGATAGGTGCTTGGTTGGTTGTTTGTTTGTGAGGTATTATAGAAGACCATAAGCTTGGTTTTATTGGGGTTAACTATAAGTTATTTATTGATTTGCAGTTTGTTTGCCAGAATGGTCCAATTGGGCCATGAAGAGCCCATTTTCAATGGAGTTCTGAGGAGAAAAGCTGTAGAAAAATACATGAATACAAAAATACAAATATAAATGCAAGAAGTCACAAGAATACAAGATAAAAAATTACAAAAATAAGAGAGAAGTTTAAAAAAAAAGTAACAAATTGCCATAGTTTGGCATTATGAGGTGCTAGCTAGTATAATACGTTAAACTTCATTACAAATGAATTACAGTTCCTGTAAAATATGATAGTTCCTACAGTTATTATTAGGAGTTATAAGACTGTAAGAGGCTGTTTACTCTAAAATGGAGGCCTTAGGGGCTTGGTAAGGATCAATATTATTTTTAGAGGCAATTACAGAAAATGTTTTCCATTTGCTAAGATATAGCTTCCTAGTAGAAGATTTATGAGAAGATAAAAGGATCTGTTTTGGCTCATTTGAAAGGTTATGGAACCTGGCTATGATGGGAATTGGAGCAGCCAAGCTGTCAGCTTCAGGCACTGCAGAGAGGGATGAAGTTCCCCAGACGAGTGTGTTAGAAGGTCTGGAAATGAGTCCAGAATTCAGGGGTCCTCCAAAAGATGAAGTTGAAGGAAGGGGAACCAAATCTGATGAGGCCAGTAGAGAGCTATTAGAATGATGGTCCTTCCCAGGGCTTTGGCGTTCTCTAAATACCTTGGGTATCAATGGGATTGGTGGGAATGCATAGAGGAGACCCAGGGGCCAATCATGAATGAGTGTGTCCCTTGGGGCTTCTCCCAGAGGGGGAATCAGGACAAAGCTATCACATTGGATTTGTCCGGGATGTGCATTGTCAACAGAAAGCACTGGGTGGAAACAGCCCACTGCCATACTCTGAGAGCCTCGTGACAAAGGGGGTAAGACCTGGTTCCTCCTTGTTTGTTCAAATACCAGACCACCGACATGTTGTCTGTCTGAATCACAATCGTACCCAGAGGAAGAGAGTCCTGAAACTATTGCAATGCCAAGAGTACTGCTCTCATCTCCAGGACATTGATATGCAGATGTGTCTCTTGATCAGTCCATGTGCCTTGGGCTGTCTTTCCCTGAAAATGACCCCCCACCCTATCAGGGAAGCATCCGTGGTCACTGAGGCCACTGGAGAGGGTAGCACAAATTGGCATCCTATCTGTGACATGAAGTGAGGTCAGCCACCACTGAAGGTTCTTTTTGCAGGAATTGGTGATCATTACAGTGTGAGACATGGGAAGCTCTTGGTAAGACCATTGAGTGAACAACAGCCATTGTAGTATCTGCATGCGCATACTAGTTAGTGGTATGGCTAAAATTGCTGCTGCCATCATGTCTAATAATTTCAGAACTTCTGATGCTGGTGCTCTGTCTTTTGATATCAGAATGCTGACATGCTGATGAAGAAGAAATACTATTTCTATTGGAAGCCTAAGTGTGGTGGCGGTGGTGTCCACTTCTGCCCCGATAAAAACGATATGCTGCAATGGCGACAAGGCAGAGTTGATTGTAATGCCCAGCTGATTGCAGAGTGAGAGAGTGGACTCCCTGGCTTGAATGAGTTGATGCTTGGTGGTGGTAGAAAGGAGCCAATCATCTAGGTACAAAAACACCTGGAATCCTAGATGCCTCAGGTGAGCTGTAACCACTGTCATGCATTTGGTGAACACTCTGGGGGCTGTATTGAGACCAAAGGGCAGGGCTTGAAACTGGTAATGATTGGCTCCCAGGCAAAAGTGCAGATGACCCCTGGATGGCCTGGCCATTTTTATGTGGTAGTATGCATCCTTGTGATCTATCGAGCACATCCAATTGTCTTTCCCTAAGAAGGGGAGTATAGACTGAAGCATGACTATCTGGAACTTCTCTTTCTTTACATATTTGTTCAGTCTGCTGAGGTCCAATATGGATCTCCAGTCCCCTGTCTTCTTTGGAACCAAAAATAATCTTAAGTAAGTTCTAGATCCTGTCTGGTCTGCTGGGACTGGTTGGATGACTCTTTTTGTTAGCAACATTTGGACCTCTGTTGTTGCCTGTTCCCTGTAACTTGGTATAGCATCCAGGATTTTTCTTATGAGTGGAGGGGATGTGGTAAATGGGATGAAGTATCCTCTGGAAATGATACCTTTTACCCAGCTGTCTTTTGTTATTTTGAGCCAGGCGTCTGGATACAAAGATAAGTGACCCCCGACTGCCTCTGGAGCAGTTCAGTCGGGCCTCGTTTCAGGAGCGCTGGTAGGGCTTCCCAGAGAAGTGATCTCTGTCGGCCTGGTGTTGTGGACCCCCTCTGCCATGAAGACGGCGTCTTCCATTATTGCCCCCTCCTCTGCCTCTGGAGGGGGGTTCACCACAGGTGTCCTGAAAGGCTCCTTTGGCTTTTCGGAACCACATTTATCCTCCCCTTTGACCTTTAGGGTAGGGTCAGGTAGGGGTAGAAAAATGGACCCTGATGGCAGACAGAGTCTTTCCTTCCTGTTCACACCTGGTTAAGGTTTCCTTCACTTTAGGCCCAAAAAGGGACAAGCCATCAAAGGGAGTGTTCACGAAGGATGACTTGAAGGGCTCTGCAAAGGAATAAAAGCGCATCCAGGAGTGTCTCCTAACAGCAACTCCTGTACTCGCTGCCCTACTCATTCCATCAGCTGCATAAGAGCTGAGGTGCATGGATGAGTTGACAATAGAATTGAGGGTAGCAAGCTGGGCAGCAACTTTGTCAGAAACCCCTGCAGCTACTGTACTCTGAAGAGTATCTCCTAGCTCCTTAAGTGGAGTCGAAATCGAAGATTTTTTAGATTTCTTATAGTCCAAAGTCTTAGAAGACTTTGAGGACTTGCGGGATCCATCTTGTTCACTCAAAGCTTCTTGAAACAAAGGTTTCAACAACCCTCTGTGGATAAGTTTTCTCTTCCTTTCTTGAAGGACCCTTGAGGAGGTGGAATGACAAATAGCACAGCTGTCTTGCGAATGCAGGGCTCCTAGACAGTATACACAATTTATGTGGCTGTCTGTTACAGACATCTTTTGGCCACACTGGCACTTCTTAAAACCAGACTTGGGGTGCTTGTCTTATTCAGCCATTGGAAATCTTGGAATTAGCTACCAAAAGCCTTAATAAAATCAGGCTAAGTCACACACACACACACACACACACACACACACACACACACACACACACACACACACACACACACACACACACACAGATGCAAATGTAAATATAAATGTAAATATGAATGTAACAGGAAAAGCATTTACTGTCCCCACAACTTTCTAATGCAGAATAAGAGCAGGCTATACAAAAAAAGGGAATAGCTGCTAAGATATAATACACTTATTTATTTATTTATTTATTTTATTTTACATTTGTTGACTGGGCTAGTCTAACTGGATACATGTCCATTTTCATTAGAGGCCCAGGGAGAAAAGCTCCAAGATTAAACTAATGTAACAGGAATAAAAAGCAATAAAGCAACATAAACTAATACATGTTGAATGCACTAATACAGTAATGCTGTAGGCTAACATGGTAGAAACTAGCATCAAAGCAGTAAAGGCACATAATGCTAAAATGATTAAATACAATATTGCTGTAGGCTAACATAGTAGAAACTAGTATCAAAAGAAAAACGTGCACAGGTTTTGGCAATACAGTAGTTCTAGAAGCATATATCTGAGGTATATAATTTGACATTTCTTTTGCAGAAAAGTAGGGAAGAGATGAAAGACTCAAGCTAATTATTATGCCTGTTCAGAAATATTCACATATATAACATAGCTTGCATACATGCAAAACTGACAATGCAAGTGCCAGGAGCAGGAATAGGGTTCCAAAAATGTACCATAGGGAGTTTCATAGAAAAAGAGAAGACTAGAATATTAACTGAGAGGAGGCTTTATCGTCCCACTAAGAGGTTGTTGGAAGGGGAGAAAAAGCAGTATACCATACAGTTTGTGTTAATGGGGGTTAGTACATGGGCATAGCCATTGTGCTTTAAGGAGTAATTTTAGCTGGTGCTTGACGAGTGGTAATGCTGAAAGTAATTGTAGGTTGCTGGGGAGTCTGTTCCAAATCTTCCCCATGGAATTAGAGAAGATGGAGTCTCCTGCTTTATTATGGGATTTCTGGATGGTTACTTGTAATTTATTTGCCGAGCAAAGGATAGTAAGATTTCTATATGGAGAGATTATGCTATTGAGAATAGGAGTATTGTTGGTATGAAATAGTATCTTATGGGTAATAGTAAGTTGTTGAAATAGTAGCTGGTTTTGGAGTTCTAGCCATCCTAGCTTTTTGAGATTTATACAGTGATGGGTTCTATATGGTGAGCCTGTGGCAAATCTGGCAATGTTGTTATAGGAAGTTGCCAGTTTGTTTAGGTTAGATTTGGAAAGATTAGTATAAATAGATGAAGCATAGAGGAGGGTAGAGATCAGGTGGGTATGGGCGATGGTGGTTCTGGCTTCAGGGGAACGGAAGGATTTTATCCTATATAGTGAGCCATGTTTTCTGTTAACAGTTTTAATAGTAGTGTTAATGTGTGTGTCAAAGTTAAGATTTTGATCAATTGTTACGCCTAAAAGTTTGGTGGTCAGGTCAGGTGCAATTACAGTACCATTGCTAGATTTAACAGTGAGATCAACAGGGGAGGACTTTAGTGTGGGAGTAAATATCAGTAATTTAGTTTTTTTTGGTGTTTAGTAGGAAGCAACATTGCAAGAACATTTTTTTTAATTGAGTTAAATACTCTCTGGGTAGTGATTTGGAGCTCAGCAGATGAGGTGGCAGAACACACTAGTGTGGAATCATCTGCATATTGTATACAGGTGGCTTGAGGAATATTTAGCTTTAGATCGTTGATGAAAATAAAGAAGAGGAGAGGTCCCAGGATGGAGCCTTGTGGGACCCCAAGAGTAACAGGAAGAAGAGCGGGAAGGTTATTGTCCCAGAGGGCAGCCTGCTGTCTGTTTCCTAAGTAGGACTTGAACCACTGTAATGCCTGTGTGTTGAATGAGAGTTGTTTTAGTATGTCTAGTAGTAATTGATGGTTCACCATATCAAAGGCTTTTGATAGGTCTATGAAGAGAGCAGTGGAGAGCCTGTTGTTGTTACGATGCTCATTGATGCAGTCAGAGAATGATAGTAGGGCAGCAGTAGTACTATGGAAAGGCTTAAAACCATGCTGACAGTCTGATAGAAGGTTATATTTGAGAAGGTGATCAGGTAACTGGCGGTGGATACATTTTTTCCATTATTTTGGCTATGGGGTAGAGTAGGGCTATGGGGCGAAAGTTAGATATTTCGGTTGAGTTACCACCCTTACGAAGTGGAATTATGTAAGAGAGTTTCCAGAGAGATGGGATGGAACCTTCAGTAATGGTTCTGTTGATTAGTATGGAAATAGGATAGGAAAGTACTTTAGCTGCGATTTGCAGGTATTCAGCTGGTAGGAGATTGGCTGATGGGGTACATGGTTTAAGTTTAGTCAGTAGGGTAAAGATGAGGGATGCAGAGACTGGGTTTAATTGAAAGGTAGGGGGTTTGCTAATCATGGGGAATGTGAGGGTTGAGCTGACAGGAGGTAAGGAATTAGCAAGAAATTGTACAGTTTCTGTAAAGAAGGTATTGAAGGTGTCAGCAATCTCCTTAGGAGTGCTTAAGGAAAGTCCTGAGGGGGTTGGCATCTTGGAGTGGCCTGGGTGTAAAAGTCTATTAATAGCCAACCAGAAAGTTTGTGGGGTTTGTTGATACTTGTCTTGGAGTATAAAGTTGTAGTTTTTTTATCAAGGAGAATTGTTTTTTGTGGCATTTCTACAGTGTTTGTAGTTCTGGTGATCGGTTGGGTTTTTAGTTGTTCTCCATTTAGACCAGATCTTATTTCTTAATAGGATTTTGTGTCTTGTCTCTTTAGAGAGCCATGGTGCAGCTTTACTTCTGGTTCTAATGGATCGACTAGGGGCATGGTATTCCAGTATTTGTAAGAATTTGTAGGTAAAATAGGATATACTGCTTCCTCAAGAGAGAGTTGTTTTAAGGCAGACCAGTCACAGGCTTGTAGCTCAGCTTGGAAACTTACAGCATTAAAGTGTTTTTTGTTTCGTGTAGTTTTAAGGATGGTTTGGTTAGGGAAGAAGATTTTTTGCCTAATTATATAAGTAAGGAAGTGATCGCTAATATCATCAGGAAGAGTATCTGCTGTATAAGTGAGGGTATGGTTTTTTACTAGGATCCAATCTAAGGTACCTTCTTTGCTACTGGGTTTATGGATTCTGGTTGGGGTGGTGATAATTTGAGAGAAGCCATACAGGTTTATATGGACCGAAGGTTTGTTAGAGGTACAGCAATTCCAGTCTATTTTGAAGTCACCAAGTACTATGGTTTCTTGGGGGAGGGAAGAAGAGAGCCAGCAGAGGATATTTTCAAGGGTGTATGGAGGTAGGTAGGAGCAAATTATGTAAATAGACTTGCTGGTATTGAGCTGAAGTGTAGTGGTAAGGATTTCTACATTATTATCTGAAGGTATTTGTAAGTCTACTGCAGACACATTTAGCTCAGATTTATACAGAATTGCTACCCATCCACCCTTTTTGGTTGTACGGTCTAATCTTATTATATTATAACCTGGTGGGATGACTTCATTGTCCTTTGTTCCTGGTTTCAGCCAGGTTTCTGTTAGACATAGGACATCAAAGGAATGTGTGTCAAGTAGAGCATGAAGTTGGCTAATTTTATTGTTTAAGCTCTGTATGTTAAGATGAGCTATGAGTAGGGAGTTTGCAGTTTTGGTAAGGGTAATTGAGGTGGTAGGATGGGACTGGTGGGGATTTAGTAGGGTGTTGTTGTTAGGTTCTGGGTAGGATGAATATCACTGTGAAGTAGAGGGTGTTGTTGAAAAGAAAATGAGAGCTTAAGGAGTTTGCAGAGAATATATTGTGATTTTCTGGCTTGTTGGAAAGTAATATGGGCTAGCCTATGATACTTTGGGGAGAGGTAAGTTGAGGTAGATGTGATGTTAGCATGGCTGTGGGCAGCAGGTTGATTGAAAGGTGATGTTTGTTTTAGTGAATGGAGGGATCCAGTGAAGTGTAAGTTTTCATACCAGGAAAGCATAAATGGTATGAATGGTATGTGTGTTGCAGCAAGAAAGAGGAACAGGTTTGTAAGTTTAGGCTGGTGTGATGAAGGGATGGTAGGAAGGAGGATAGTGTGAGATTAGAAATAGGGTTGATTAAAGAGCTAGATAGGAGAGAGATAGTTTAGTAGGGCAAGTAGTATGAAGAGTAGTGAGAGTATGGGTGTGTATGTACCTACTGTTCAGGGGGATGTAATGTGGTAATTAGACAATTAGGGGAAGGGGAGTGTCCTGTGAGGTATAAATGTAGGAGCACTGGGGGTGGGATTTGGGGGTAGGGTAGGGGAGCAGAGTGAGCCCACAGGGCGAACGGAGTGGGTAGAGGTAGGTAGTAGAAGAAATGTTAAGGAAAACAATCAGTAAGAGTGAGAATTTGGAAGGTAAGTTTGTAGTGTTGTAAACTATAAAGGCTTTCAGGGATGGATTTGGGATGTCAGAGGAGTGCAGAGTGAAATAAAATATAGAGGGACACTAATTAAAGAGAGAGGTTAGTAAGCAGAAAAAGGCTGGGCACACAAATAGGTAGAAGCAGGTAATGAGAGGAAAAGGAGAAATAGGCCAGAAAGCTAAGAGTATCCTGCCACCTAGTGGCTGGACACTTAATGGCAACAGGAGAGATACAAAAATGATCCCCGAAGGGGGATATTAGGCTAGGGTAATGGAGGGATAAATCCAGGTTAGGAATTTAGGGGGCAGGACAAGGAGCTAGGGTTAAGTTGAAACTAGAGGAGCTAAAGGTTAAGTTAATGCTAGAAAGGAGGGGATGTGGCTGCTGGTGAACCTGGTAGGGAAGGTCGCTTATTCTAACACTAACATTCTAATATATATATATATATATATATATATATATATATATATAGTAGTAATAAGGAAAAGGACCATTACAGGACATATTTCCACTGTTTTTCTTTCAGGGAAATTGACTCTCAGAGAGCAGATAGACTATGATAGTATTCAGGACTATAATTCTTTGTCATCCAAGCAGGGCACTTCAGGTAGGCTAGAGCAGGGACAGGCAGGAACACAAAGCTGGTACATGTAAAGAAGACAGAAAAAAAACACAGTAGTGAGGCTAACAGTACAGGAATTGCAGTATGAGAAACATCTTTACATATAGTAGCAACTTACAGATATTAAGGGTAGAGAAGACTAATGTAGTTCTATGTTATAGCATGTAACAGCCTGGGTAGGGAGAATTATTAAATTATACACATATTAATATTGGTGGTATAACTAGTGGAAACAATGTAATGTCGGCTTGCTCATTTCCCTACACTCTGTTTCAAAACAGGTTTATTGTTTTAACATATAAGAGAAATATCATAACAATTTTATACAAGTAATTAAAAATAGGTATTATTATAATATTCAACAAAACAACTAAAGAAGTATTTACAAAGACATCCACTACAATCAGATCAATTAATTAAACTAAAATACCATGCTATTGAAATTAAAATTTTTTTAACAAATTTTGTAAATTATCCCATACAATAAAATAAGATGTTTTTCTGTTTGTTCTAGTCCTAATTGTGTTTATTTCCATATGGCACACTATATTCATAACATTTTTAAATTCATTGAACGAAGGAGGTGTATCTGAAATCCAATTTCTAGTTATTATTTTCCTGGCCACTGCTAGAATAGACCATAACAAGGGAAGCTTAACCTTTTTAACACTTTGAGGTACAGGTGTGTTGAATAATATAAGAGATTTAGAAATAATGAAATTATCTGTAAAAAGAGCCTGCAAAAATTCATTAATTGACTTCCAGTATTCTTTCAATTTTATACAGTCATAAAACATATGAGCCCAGTCAGCATTAATTTCTACATTACATCTCTTACATGGATTATCTTTATTATTTATTTTATTCATCATCAAAGGTGTATAAAAAGATCTATGTAAAAATGTCCATGTATAAAGTCTCCAGACAATGGAAGACGTAGTTCTATAAGCAGATTCCAATATATATTGTTTATCTTGTTGATTTGGTGGGTCCCCATTAATAGAAGTGAAATAATTCCAGTATGAATCTACACTGTAAAAGGTTTCTTGTCTGATAACTTTATGTATGTATGAAAGTTTACCTTTATCAGAAACTTTATGTTGTAAATTTAATATCAAGTAATCAATCAGTGTTGGAATAGATTCTTTAACAGTTATAGACATTAAATCTAATTTATTAATGAGATGTTGTCTAAAGGTCTGAACCTCTAACCAGCAAGTTTCTCTTAGATCAAATTCTTGTTTTAAGAAATCTAGATTTTTAACTTTATTATCAGATATCAACTGATACCAGTACTTTAGATCAGTATCTATAGCTAAATGAGTTCCTTCAGAAGTAGATGACAAAAGCATACCCTCAGTATACATTATAGGAAATACAATAAAATTCCATTCCCTATACTTAGGGTGCATGAATATAAAGTTACGATAACTAATAATAATATTTAATGGGTAACAAACCATATGTTTAGGTGTAATAGGTGAAGTACAAAATTCCTTTAGTAACCATAACATGGAGTTATTTACAATCATATTTTTATGTGTTAAGGAGATTTTCATGAAGTGTACACTAATTATCTCCCAATAATCTTTCCATTTTGTGACATATGACTGATCTATTAATAAAGTAATAACTTTTACAATAGAAGAGATAGTATATAAATTAAAGTCTGGAAAAGAAATACCCCCTTGAGACCAGCTATTAGTATGTTTCTTTAATGCAATCCTAGGTCTATTAGGTGCCCATAAGAAATTTAACATTAGTGTGTTCAGTTTCTTGATAATTATTTTTGTAGGTGGAAGTATTATTGATTGTATTAAGTATAAAATCTTGGGGAATATTATCATTTTAATAATTGTAAGTCTCTCCTCCATAGTAAAAACATATTATTCCAGGTATTATAAAGATTTTGTATATTAAGAAAACATGTATTATAATTATTATATATAATAGATTTAATATCTTTAGATAGTATTATACCTAAATAAGTTATCTGACCTGAATTGGGTACATATTTAGTAAAATCACTAATGAGAATATTTTTTCGTATATATAGGTAGTATTTTAGTTTTTTCTTCATTGAATATTAAACCAGAAATACTTTTAAAATTCATCATGTTATCAAATAGAGACTGTATAGAAGAATTAGATCCTGCTGATGTAATTAGAACATCATCTGCAAAAAGTTGAATTTTGGATGTTGTATTTTCATCTATTTCAAAACCCTCTGTCAGTACTGTTTCTGATCAAATTTGCCCAAGGCTCCATTACTAAAGTGAATAATAGTGGAGAAAGTGGACATCCTTGTTTTGTACCTTTAAGAATGGGTATTTTTTGTGAAACATATGTTCCTACCTTAATATAAGCCAACGTTCCTTTGTATAAATGTTCAATTAGATTTACAAATGCATCCGAGAAGTTTGTGCACTTCATTAAGGTAAACAGATAGTCCCAACTTACTGAATCAAATGCTGAACTTATATCAAGACTAATAAGTGTTAAATCTTTCTTTTTCCTATTTGCAAAATCTATTAATGTTAAAGTTCTTCTTATATTATCAAAAGTATTTCTATTTACAATGAAGCCTGTCTGATCTATATCTATAATGCCGGGAATGATTGTCTTCAATCTATCAGCAAAGATATTCATAAACATTTTATAATCAACATTAAGTAATGAGATGGGCCGATATGAAGAACATCTAGTTGGATCTTTATTAGGTTTTAAAATTGGCGAAATAAATGTATATTGCCAAGATGGGGGGGGTTATTAACTCAGTTTGGGCCAAAATAAAAACCTTATGTATTAATGAATATGTATTTTTAGAAAGGATTTTATATACTTCTGGTATAATACCATCATTACCTGGTGCTTTGTTTGATTTAAGCTTATTTATTTGTGTAATAACTTCTGTATATGAAATACTCTTGTCCAATAGTTTAATCTGTTGTTTATTAAGCTTTTTATTCATATTTGTGGTTATAAACTCCTTTATTTTATCTTTAGGTTCCATGTTAATATTATTATGGTTAATTTTGTGAAAGTGATTTCTAAATTCATCTAGTATTTCTGGTATACTAGAAACATTCTTCTTTTTCCTTAGAGAAAAGATTTCTTTGATATGGTTTTGTTTATTCAACCGTTTTGTTTTATTTTTAAGTCTATGTAAGTATTTGGGGCTTATTGAATAAGACAAAAACTTGTATTTCTCTAAAGTTATTTTAACTTTATGAGTTAAAATTTCTTTGTATTTCTCATTTAGTTTGTTTATTTCTTCAATAACTTTCTTGTCCATAATATTTTCTTTATTATTATGTTTATAAGAGTCTAATTTACTTTGAATATCTAACAATTCCTTATCCCAAGATTTCCTTTTATTATTATACCATCTGATACTTTGTCCATATAGATATGATTTTAAGGCATCCC
>NC_056739.1:63269319-63306819 GCF_019279795.1 Protopterus annectens | reverse complement strand
AAGGATGTCCACTTTCTCCACTATTATTCACTTTAGTAATGGAGCCTTGGGCTAATTTGATTAGAAACAGTACTGACATAGAGGGTTTTGAAATAGACGAAAATACAACATCAAAAATTCAACTTTTTGCAGATGATGTTCTAATTACATCAGCAGGATCTAATTCTTCTATGCAGTCTTTATTTGATAAAATGATGAATTTTGAAAGTATTTCTGGTTTAATATTCAATGAAGAAAAAACTAAAATACTACCTATATATACACGAAAAATATTCTCATTAGTGATTTTACTAAATATGTACCCAATTCAGGTCAGATAACTTATTTAGGTATAATACTATCTAAAGATATTAAATCTATTATATATAATAACTATAATACCTGTTTTCTTAATATACAAAATCTTTTAATACCTGGAATAATATGTTTTTACTATGGAGGAGAGACTTACAATTATTAAAATGATAATATTCCCCAAGATTTTATACTTAATACAATCAATAATACTTTCACCTACAAAAATAATTATCAAGAAACTGAATACACTAATGTTAAATTTCTTATGGGCACCTAATAGACCTAGGATTGCATTAAAGAAACATACTAATAGCTGGTCTCAAGGGGGTATTTCTTTTCCAGACTTTAATTTATATATTATCTCTTCTATTATAAAAGTTATTACTTTATTAATAGATCAGTCATATATCGCAAAATGGAAAGATTATTGGGAGCTAATTAGTATGCACTTCATGAAAATCTCCTTAACACATAAAAATATAATTGTAAATAACTCCATGTTGTGGTTGCTAAAGGAATTTTGTACTTCACCTAGTACACCTAAACATATGATTTGTTACCTATTAAATATTATTATTAGTTATCGTAACTTTATATTCATGCACCCTAAGTATAGGGAATGGAATTTTATTGTATTCCCTATAATGTATACTCAGGGTATGCTTATGTCATCTACTTCTGAAGGAGCTCATTTAGCTATAGATAATGATCTAAAGTACTGGTATCAGCTGATATCTGATAATAAAGTTAAAAATCTAGATTTCGTAAAACAAGAATTTGATCTAAGAGAAACTTGCTGGTTAGAGGTTCAGATCTTTAGACAACATCTCATTGATAGAATAGATCTAATGTCTATAACAGTAAGAATCTATTCCAAAACTGATTGATTACTTGATATTACATTTACAGCATAAAGTTTCTGATAAAAGTAAACTTTCATATATACATAAAATTATCAGACAAGAAACTTTTTACAGTGTAGATTCATACTGGAATTATAATTATTTCACCTCTATTAATGGGGACCCACCAACTCAACAAGATAAACAATATATATTGGAATCTGCTTATAGAACTACATTTTCCATTGTCTGGAGACTTTATACATGGAATTTTTTACATAGATCTTTTTATACACCTTTGATGATGAATAAAATAAATAATAAAGATAATCTATGTAAGAGATGTAATGTAGAAATTAATGCTGACTGGGTTCATATGTTTTATGACTGTATGAAGTTGAAAGAATACTGGAAGTCAATTAATGAATTTTTGCAGGCTCTTTTTACAGATAATTTCATTATTTCTAAGTCTCTTATATTATTCAACACACCTGTACCTCAATGTGTTAAAAAGATTAAGCTTCCCTTGTTATGGTCTATCCTAGCAGTGGCCAGGAAAATAATAACTAGAAATTGGATTTCAGATACGCCTCCTTCGTTCAATGAATTTAAAAATGTTATGAATATAATGTGCCATATGGAAATAAGCACAATTAGAATGAGAACAACTAGAAAAACATCATATTATATTGTATGGGATAATTTACAAAATTTGTTAAAAAATTCTAATTTCAATAGCACAGTATTTTAGTTTAATTAATTGATCTGATTGTAGTGGATGTCTTTGTAAATACTTTAGTTGTTCTGTTGAATATTATAATAATACCTATTTTTAATTACTTGTATAAAATTGTTATGATATTTCTCTTATATGTTAAAACAATAAACCTGTTTTGAAAAAAAAAAAGAAAGTATAATTAGGTAGTGTCATTCCTGTATCTGTGATGTGTCAGTGTGATATCTAGGTCAAAGGTGAGACTAGCTGCTTTCAGCTTCTCTGTGAGAATTCTGAGAGTTGAAGTTTTTGAAGTAGCTCATGGACACTGTGCATGAGACAGCCCACATCCCAGATTGTCTCTCTTAACATTTTGGCGGGAAACTTATTAAAAACTAGTGACAAACATTCATTTAGCAGTGTAAATGCATCTAAACATGACAAAACCTTCACAATGCATTCTACAGGTTATTACAGACTCTATGTAAGTGAAATCAAGCCTAATAAGTAACAAAACTCAACATTTTTGTCCCAACTCAACTCCTATGCAAATCTTATTATTTACTGTGTCTATATGATCAAAAGCATTTCTATATATTAATAAAGAAAAGAAAAGAGAGTAGAAAGTAAAAGGGTGTAAGGCAGAAATAAAAAAAAATGTAAGAGAAAGCTATAAGAAGTATATACAATAGAATGTCACTTACTGTTTATATTAATAGAGTTAAAAATAAAACATATTATTTACTATTATTTAGTTCTAATTATTATTAGTTAAAGCATGACAGATTATTTACAAACAAGCATAAGCAGTGTAATCAAGAAAGTATAATTAGGAATAGCATTTGAAGAACATATAAACTTTTAAAGGAAAAAAAAATGTATCAAATTACTGACCTTGTTTTTCTTCTTCAGAAAGATAAATAAGTTAAATCACAGCTTGCCATTAAATCTCCAGATATTTTGACTAGTTATGAAACAAAACATTTCTTTGCACACAGAGAATAACTCTGATTAAATCTTTTTCACAATATTTGTTGCTTCTTGGAAATGCAGGAACTATATTTAAAAAGATTAATAATAAAATAAAATGATGAGAGAGAAAAAAAAAACATAGTACAAATCATTTGTTTTTTAGTCTCTTCTTCTTCTCTGAAGTCTTCCACGAAGTTTCAGTTGCCAGTCTCTTTAACGAAGGACTAGCCCATTCCATTTCTTCTATTTTTCCAAAATCTTATTTTTTTTGATAAACAGTAAAGCAGAGTCTAAGTCATCGAAAATTTTAGGACCATCAGGAAGGAAGATTTTAAGCTTGGCAGGAAACAGAAGGTATGTTTTAAACTGTGCTTTTTTAAGCTCCTTATTAGTGGCAGAAAAACTTTTCTTTTAGCTAATACCATGGAAGAATAGTCATTGTCAAAACGCACAGTTGTTTCATTAATCTTAACAGGAGCTTTAGCCCAAGCAGATTTAAGAACCATCTCTTTATCAAAAGATGATAGAAATCTAACTATAACTGATCTAGGATAGTTTTTGTTAGAGTTAGTATTAGCTATAGATCTATGTGCTCTTCGATACCAAAAGAGAATGCTTCTGGTAAATCTAAAGTTTTAGGGAGCCATGTTGTTAAAAAGAAGTAATATTGTTACCTTCAATATTTTCTGGCAGTCCAAAAATCCTAATGTTATTGCACCTAGATCTATTTTCCAGGTCATCCAGCTTTGTTTGTAAATGTGTATTTTGTTTCAGCAGAAACTCAATGTTGATTTCCTCTTCTTGTATTCTATTTTCCATGTCATTCACAGCTTCTTCTATGCCTGTCATCTGGATCTTCTGTTGTTGCAGGTCCATATGTAACAAGTCTATTTGTTTTGTAGTTTTTCTATGAAAGTGTCTATTTTAGTATCCATTTTATCCATCTTAGCAGTAAGTTGCTGGACTATAATTATCAGAGACTGAAGTTCTTTCTTGATGCTGGAGTCTTGAGAATTTGTCTTACTGGAACTCATTTCAGACTGATAAACTGACAGGAAAATTTCCAAAGTAATTTCTGACAGGAATATTATTAAGATTTCCTTTCTTTTTTAGATATAGTTCAAGAACTATATAAAACAAACATATTTAGAAAGAAAATTACTTCAAGAATTAATTTTTTAAGTAATTAATTCCTGTCAATGTAATGAAATTGGTGGAGCTGAAGAAATCTGCTGCTATCCTGTGTTCATCCTTCAGCAACCGTTTCCCTACACTCTGGACAACCTAATACAGCAACTTTCTAAAGGTAGTAAAACAGGTACGCCCTTTAAGCGCATTAGAATACTAGCTGTGTAAGTACTGTAGAATCCTGCTCTGGACACAATCAGATAAGCAAGTAAGCAAACCGCATTACCTTAAACCTTAAAGCAGTTATTCTGTTCTAGTGCAAGCCCTAAACCATAACACAATTATTAAATTATACTGCAAATAACATATAGTATAGGGAACACGAGAGTTATTCAGTTAGAACGATCCATAGACACATTTAAAACACTTAAATTAACATTCCAAGTGAGCAGAGTAATGTAAATAGGGTTCCTTGCTAGTTTATATGGCAGTTAATGAGCAAATAACTAGATATAGCAGAGTAAAACATCAGGAAGTAAGCATTTTTAAAAAGGTTCAGGTTAAGCAGGCAGAATTGCATATAAAAAAAAGAAAGAAGCTGTTCAAACCCCTCCGTGTTAGAGCTAATTCCGTGCAGTCATTTACAGTAGGAAACTAACACACATGTGGTTATACAGCTACAGTCAAAATATCATATGCATTCTTTAAGTATAATATTAGGCTAAACCCCTGTTTAAACCCTTCCATATGTAGCGCTAATTCTGTGCATTCATTTACAGTAGAAAACTAGCGCACATATGGTTATACAGCTACAGTAAAAATATCATATGCATTCTTTGACAAGTATAATATTAGTCTAAACAGACAAAAAAGCATTCCAATTAATAATATAAATCTACTATTGTACTCAATATAATTGCCACAATGAAACCATTAAAGCGTATAGCTTTTCAAAGGCCTCTATTAGTGTAACGGCCATGGAACGGCTTCAAAAGCACCACGTGCACAACGCTATAAAAGCTGAGGCAGTTTCAGATAAAAAGTAGTGCAAACACACTGTTTAAATATCCAGTCAGACAAAATTACTGTTAATTACAAAACTTAACAGTAATTATAAATGTAAGCCTTTCCTAAAAAAAACTGAAGGCTAAACATACTACACAGAAACACATTACACACTAAATACGTTTTTAGTAAAAATAGTGACAAAAGGTCACTGACTAAGCACACTCTATTAACTAGCAAAGAGTTTAAACTAGGCCTAAAACAAGAAGCCAACTAGAAAAACTTTAAAACAGACTAAGGGAAGGGACTAAAATACAGTAACACACACTATAAGGCTGTAAGAGCTTTAAGAAACTATCTAAGCTAATTAAACTATCTAAATATGTAACTATCAGTACGTAAAAAGTAGAAAAATAGTTTTACTGGCCCGAGCTAATGCAGAACCTCCGATCTATTGCAGAGGCAAGCTAGATCTGGGGTAACTCCAGGTGCATCATGGGATAGGGACTTGGCCCCGAGCTATTTGAAGACCTCGAGCTTTGCAATTTGCCGACTCGGAGCCGAGGGATCGGCTCCGAACCCACCAGTAAAGAATGAACGGAGGGATAGAACAACTTCACATGTAGAGTTTTGAAGGCAGAGAGCCTATTAGTGGTACGGATGAGAGGTGGAAGAGAATTCCATTGGTGTACTAGAGAGAAGGATAGGAGGTGCTTGCCTAGTTGACGGGGAAGGTTTATGTAGTTCTATTAGATTCTGGGAGTTAGATCTGAGACATCTATCAGGAAGATGGGTTTTGAAGGTGGAGGCAAGGGAGGGGCAGAGAGAGGGCCTAAAAATAAGTTTGTGTGCTTGGATAAGTTAGGTATAGGTGAAACAGTTGGGTACTTCAAGCCAGTTCAGTTGATGTAGGGAAATACAGTGATGGGTAGTGGATCTATGGCCAGTTGCAAATTTTGAAATTTTGTAGTAACAGGAGGAGAGTTTTGACTTGAGGGAAGATTGCAGATTAGTAAGGATAGAGGCACTATATAGGAGGGAAGGGATGAGGTAAGTAGTAGCAAGAACAAGCCTGGTAGAGGGAGAGATATAACGGTTATGATGGTAAAGCATGCCTAATTTCTTATGTGTTTTTTTTTATATTTACTTGTAGGTGACTATCGAACTTTAGCTGATCATCAATGAGAATTCCAAAAAGTTTTGCAGTGGAGTCTATTTCGAGAATTGTATTATTTTGGCTTGTGATGGAGAATGAGTTTTTATCTAAGGTGGTGGTTTTAGAAGGGGTAAATATCACCAATTTAGTCTTGGTTGCAATGAGTGCCAGATGGTTATCTAGCATCCATTGTTTGGTAGAAAAGAAGGCTTCCTGAGTTAATTGTGCTAATGAGGAAGTAAAGTTGGCAGAACAGATTATTGTAGAGTCTTCGGCGTATTGGATGAGGTTGGCATTAGGGATGGCATGGTAGAAGTCATTTATGAAGATAATGTATAGAAGGGGACCTAGAATTGAGCCTTAAAGGATGCCTGTGGGAGTATCTAGGAAAGGTAAAATAGCATTTTTCCACTTGACTGCTTGTTGCCTGTTTGATAGTTAACTGGTGAACCAGTTGATAGAGGAGGGGATATGTTTAGTTTAGAGAGTTTGGTAATGAGAAGGTTGTGAGAGATGGTGTCAAAAGCCCTTGAAAGTTCTAAGAGGAGGGAGGATACAATATGACTGGTGTCACAGGCCTTGTTAATGGTCTCTAGGAAGGAGAGAAGAGCAGTGGTGGTACTACGGCCTGGTCAGAATCCATGATGAGTGAGAGTAAAAAGGTTGTTATTTAAGAGGTAGGGTAGAAGTTGAAAGTGGATACATTTTTCGAGAAGTATAGAAATAGCGGATAAGATAGCGATAGGTCGGACGTTTGGGATATCATTGTTGTTGCCTCCTTCATGGAGTGGAATAATAAAGGCCTTTTTCCACAGTTGGGGAACATGGCATCCTGAAATTGATCGATTTATTAGAATGCAGATAGGGAAGGCAATGGCTTCTGCTGCTATTTTTAGGAAGTACGAGGGTATCTCCTCAGGAGCATTAGGACATGCTTTCATTTTTAGAAGTTTTATTTTTATAGTAGACATGGGGATAGGTTTCATGGAGAAGGGAGGATGTTGGGGGTTGGAGTTACTAGAGGAAGAAGGGATGTGTGGATGTTGTTGTGGGAGTGGGGAAGCAATATTGTTAGCGAAGGATGATGTTAGTTTGGCTAGGGAGTTAATAAAGAATGAGTTAAATTGGGATGCTAAATTCAGGTTGGAGGAATTTGGGTCAGGGTAGGGGTTTTCCTTTTTGCCTGGGTTAAGGAGAGAGGAGATTCCATCACAGAATTTTTTATGGTTAGTATTGGGGTTGGTTTGGACTGTTGAAAAATAGGCTTTGCAGTCTGAGATAATAAGTGTTTTACTTTGTTGTGAAGTGTTTTGTATTCATTTGGGGTGGTGGTAGTTTTAGTTCTATGGCAGCATTTCCAAGCTTTATCTCAGAGTCGCATGATAAGTATTCTTAGTTAACCATGGGACAGGGTAGTTAACCATGGGACAGGTTTGCTTTTTGTGCATTTTGTTTTCCAGGGGGCAAAGGAGTTTAGCAAATCAAAGAAGGTTGTATTGAAGTAGTAAACGGCATTTTTGAGGGATAAAGTTTTTAGTGGGTTCCAGTTTACTCTTTTTAGTACATTTGAGAATTCATCAGGGTTAAAGTGTTTTAGGCACCAAGTAGAGGTATAGGTATGGGTTAGTTGTAGGGAGGAGGGAAGACGATGAGTGAAAATGGGAAGATGGTCACCTAGTGGGTCGGGAAGGGTGCCACTGTCAGTGATATAGTAAGGATATGAAACGAGAATCCAATCTAGGGTGCTTCGACAATGGAAGTCTTTGGAGGGTCTAGTTGTTGAGGTAATAAGTTGAGTGAAGTTATAAAGATTTATATTTAGGGAGTTGGCTGGAGATTGAATTGTGGTCCAGTTAATGTTTACATCACCCAGGATAATAGTTTCATTAGTAATGCTGGTAGAAAACCAGGAGAGAATGTCTTCAAGGATTTTGACATTGTCTCCGGGAGGATATAAAGGGTGATTATACAGATAAGTTTATGTTTGCTTACATGAAGAAGGGCTAAGATTATTTCAGTATTACCAAATGTAGGGATGGATTTGGAGTAGGGGGTCACTAGGAGGGATGATGAGTAAAGGAGAACGACACCTCCCCCTTTCTTATGTGTTCTATCTTTTCTAATAATACAGTAGTTGGGTGGAATCAGTTCTGAGTGTTTTATATGGGGTTTTAAACAGGTTTCCAAGATAGACAAAATGTCTGGTTGATTGTAGAGGAGCTAGGCATGGAGGTAGGGATTTTATTGCAGATGCTTTGGGCATTTAGATCTGTGAACTGGAGGTACCTATCTGCTAAGTAGGGTGAGTGGGATGGGGAGGTTGAATTATGTGAGGGAGAGGGGCCGGGGTTTGGGTGTATGTCCTCAGAGAGAAGGATAGAGATTAAATGCCGAATGCAGGAGATTAGGTATTTGAATTGCTTAGTTTCAAGTTTGTGGGTTGTAAGATTTGCTATAGAGGTATTATAGATGAGAGTGGTGTTTTTAGGGTAAGATATGAGTCTATAAGGGAAGAGCATAGTATTGTTGAGGAAGTAGAGGTTAGGGGATATGTAGGTTTGGGAGTGTGCATGCTGTGTATGGGGTGAGGTAGTTGTATGAAATGAAGGAGCATGACTGACATACAGAGGTCTGGTACGATAGTTTAGGTAGGATATGCTAATAAGTATTAGTATTTCAGTTAATAATGGAGCAGGTTTGGTAGGCATGGTGTTTGTTTTTGCTATCAGATAGGGGTGGGCTTAGGCTATACCTACAGTGGCGTAAAGGGGATAGAGTTAGGCTATACCTACAGTGGCATAAAGGGGGTGGAGTTATAGTAAAGGATTGAAGTAGAAGAGGTAGATTAATTCTGAGTGGGGTGGATGAGTTGATTGGGTGTGGGAGGCAGTGGGTGTGGTGTATTAGCTGTAAGTGTTGAGGTGCTGGGGGCGAGTGTGATTTGGGAGCAGGGTAGCAGAGCGGAGTGAGCCTGCAGGGTGAATGAAGCGGGTAGAGCCAAGAAGACAGAAGAGCAAGTAAGCGAGGAACAATCAATAAGATGGATAGCAAGCACTAGGTAAGAAAGGCACAGGAGTGGGGCACAAACTGGGGGGATAGCAAGGAGGTTTACAGAGGTTAGGGAAGGGTAATAGGGCAAAAGTAGGACAGACAAATATTAAATAATTTATTTATTCTAGAGTGAAAAATTTAAAAGTAGGTAAATGCTGCCATCTAGTGGACAGATTCATAACTGCAGTAGAGGGCCACAAGCATTTACGGGGATGGTGATGGACTGGAGAGAGCAGGTTGAGTGGGGTCTGCGGTAGGTTGTTAGCATGCACACATAGGATTACAATACAGCTACAGGGACTGCAAGCAACTTTCAAAAAAGGTACATACACTTTTGTTCATAGGTAGGTTCATAGGTAGGTACTAGGCTACTGGGCCTAGGGTCTATATAAGCCTAGACAAAAAGGTACCCTGATGTTCGCCACCCAAGAAAATGATTTTCCTGTGCCGCTGTTGAGCAGAGTCACAGAAGTGATCACCGGGGTGAAATTCTTATTTCCCATCCAATCATCAAGATTTTTCTTGAAGAGTCCTAATAAGGAGCTTTGTTTGCTATAGATAGGTAGTTTGTTCCAGAGTATAGGAAGTCTCTGGGATGGGAATCTATCCCTCCAGCATGTTCTGTTTATTGTGGTGACAAGGTTTAGGTCCCTAGAGGATGTAGCTCGGAGTGACTGGGATTTCTTTGAGTGGAGTATGTCCAACAGCTCTGGTTTTGACATAGCTTTGTATGTTAGGCAGAGATTGCCTCTGAGTAGGTGATATGCAGTGGAGTAAAGCTGGAGTTTTTAGAGACGGTCTGCATATGGACATCTGTTTGAGGCCAGTAATCCTCTTTGTGAGGTATTTCTGCGGCCTTTCCAGTTGTTGTAGATGTCTTGTGAGGTACATACCAAAAGGGGCATTGTGCTCTATACTGGGTCTAATGAGTGACAAGTAGAGGGGAACAATGACCTCTTTCTTCCTTGATGAGAAACCTTTTGTGATGAGGTGTGCCACATAGAAGGATTTCCTGACTACTGTGACAATGTGATTATCAAATGAGAGGCTATTGTCCACCTATGTCCCAAGGTCTCTTATCATACTTTCGGTGTTAAGTTAGACTACTGTCTATGTGGTAGTTCATGGGTACAGAGTTTTTACCAAAAGCGATGACAATGCACTTTTTGGCATTGAGCTTGAGGCCATGGCTTTGACACCAGGCATATGTCTCAGTGATGCCCTTTAGTAGGATGTCCACATCATTAGCAGTTTTAATTATGGCTCCTAGTTTGCAGTCATCTGCAAACTTCATTAGCCAAAGACCTTCTGTGTTAGCCTGTACTTCAGAGAAGTAGATGCCAAACAGGAGAGGAACCAGGAGTGAATCCTGTGGTACTCCACTTGTCACTGGTCTGAAGTCGGATTTGGAGTCTGCTACTTTCACAGTGTGGGTTCTGTCAGTGACCCAGTTGGCAACCCATCTTGTGACATAGGGATTTATACATAGTTTAATGAATTTATCTATAATTCCACAATGGGGTGGTGGTGTTGAAAGCCTTGACAAGATCTAGATAGGCTGTGTGAACTACCTTACCCTCGTCTATGGCTTTGGTGACTGCTTCAAAGAAGTCTATCAGGTTTAGGAGGCATGATCTGCCTTTTACAAACCCAAGCTAAGTGGGGTCTAGAGTTTGGAGATTACCATTGTCTTTGTTTATAAGTTCCATGATGATACGTTCCATGGCCTTGCAGACCAGGCTTGTTAGGCTACTTGGGCGGTAGTTCCCATGGTCCGTGGTGGCTCCCCCTTTGTGGAGTGGGATAAAAATCACTGTGCGCCATTCTGTGGGCACAAATCCTGAGGTGAGGCTATGATTGAACATGGTGCTTAGGTGGGGTGCCAGTTCATTCTGTAGTTCATGTAGAACACAGCCTGGGATGTTGTCGGGTCCCATGGATGCTGTGTTCTTGGCTTTGGAGAGTGTGGCTTTTACCTGTTCAGCCATGATTACAGGAACTTTGCATTCTTTTGTTTTTTATCTTTTATGTTTTCAGCTTAAGCTTGGGGAACCAGTAAAGCACAGGGAAATTTAAATGTTCCCTTTAGATAGCTTTTTCAGCAGACAGGAATCCAGGGTACCTCAGAGGGTGGCAGGAGACACCAGGGATGATTTACATGCAGCAGAGCAAACTGGAAGCGAAGGGATATAAAACAATTACTAACACAAAGTAGTTTAACAGCAGTTAGGTTGGAAAGAAAGGGTTAAAGTGTGAGGTTTTAGTTTGCAGTGAGAGTGTATCCAAGAGAGGGAGAGGGAGCACTATATAGTCTAATAACTTAAATCAAAACTGCAATGTAATACTGGAACGTAGGCAAAAAAGTCACAGGAAATCGTAGGCAACTACTTTCAGTTAAATAAGACATTACTCAGATAAAATATGTAAGCACAGTGAAAATGTATATATATGAAAAATAAATCAGGAGTAAGTATATATTGATAACAGTACATTAAAATGGATACAAACATTTCAGGATTCTTCAACATTCAAAGTGCAGTATAGTAATTCAGTCCACTCAAGGTGAAGAGTACACACTTTAACATGTAATTAGTTACCGCACTCGCAATAGGAAAAAAACCCAGAAATACTCCCGACGGAATGGTCTTTTCAATTTACAGTTAGAAAAGAGAGAAAAAAGAAAAAAAAACAGATAATTGGTCAAACAGTTGCACAATGCAATTATCACATACAACAATTGGATGGGCTAACTATTGCATAACTTTGCTGGATAGTACAGGGATCACAGAATATATATATAAAGCCTTAAGATTCAGGCAGAAACAGAAGCTTCATCACTCTGAAACAACGCAACGCTAAGGAGTGAGCATTTTTAAAAGGAACATACAACAAACTGTCTGAAACAGCTGCTGTTTAATTGCTAAAATAGTGCAGGGATCACAAAACGCAGAAAACATTAAGATTCGGGCAGAAACAGAAGCCTCAGCATTCAGATACACACAACGGTAGGGAGCGAGCGTTTTTTTTAAATAAACATGCAGTAATCTTTCTGAAACAGCTGGCACTTACTTGCTAGATGGTGCAGGTATCACAAACGGCAGAAAGCATTAAGATTCAGGCAGAGCCAGAAGCCTCAGTTGATGGGCTGTTAAGTAGTTTTAAGTATTGTGGAGGGCTGCCTGAGTTTTTTCTTGGAGTTCCTTGATGGGGCGGGGGGGACAGAGCAGATTAGGGAAGCATCATCAGTACATTGTATGACTGAGGCTGGATTTGCTGAGGAGTTTAGGTCATTGGTAAAAACTGTAAATAAAAGTGGGCCAAGGATAGATCCTTGTGGGACTCCTACACATATAGGGAGCTGGAAGGAGAGTTTATTTTCCCATAAAGTGGCTTGTTTTCCTATCTGACAGGAAGCTATGAAACCAGCTTATGACTTCAGAGCTGCAGTAGTAGAAAACCAGTTTATTGAGAAGCATTTGATGAGATAAAGTGATAAATGCTTTTGATATGTCTAGGAAAGTATCAGAGACTAATAAGTTTTTGTTTATGAGTTGATTTACGGTATTAGTAAAGCTAATTAGAGTGTACTGGTACTATGCCTAGGTAAAAAGCCTTGTTGTGTATTAGATAATAGATTATTTGACAGCAAGTGGTCTAACATCCGTTTGTGTATACATTTTTCTAAGATTTGGCAAGTGGTGACAAAATGGCTATGAGTCTGTAGTTGGGTACATCAGCAGAGGGACCGCCTTTATGTAAGGGTATGATGTGAGATATTTTCCAGAGGCATGGTATGTATTGTTCAGAAATAGAACAGTTAATGAGACTAGATATAGGATAAGTGATGGAAGTAGCAGCTAGTTATAGAAAGTCGCCAGGTAGCTGGCCTGCAGGTAGTGTGCAAGGTTTTAGTTTAGAAAGGAGATTTTTAACATAACTTGTTTGGATAGGTTTGAGATAGAGGAGGATAGAATTGTTGTTGGAGGTCTGAGGTATGGACAGAGACGTATTAGGGGTTCTGTTTAGTAGAGAGCTTATTGAGTTAATAAAATGGGAGTTAAATTGAGTGGCTATGCAGTCATTTGGGTTGGTCAGAGTTGGGGCTGGGCTGGTGGGTTTTCCTGCATTGAGAAGGAGGTTGATTGTTTGCCAGAATCTTTGGGATTCTTCTGGTATTTTAGCTGACTTGTTTGGAAGTAGGTTTTTTGCCTTGTTTAATTAGTTTTTTGGTTTGATTTCGAAGTTGTTGGTAGGTAATGAGATGTTGTTTACTTCTATCATTCTAAAAGAGATACCAGGCTCTGTCCCTTTGTTTTAGTAGAAGAATTGTATCTTTTGACAACCAGGGAAGCTGTTTGGATTTGGTGCAAATATTTCTAATTGGGGCTAGGTCATTAAGTATTTGTAGGAAAGCATTATTGAAGTACTGTACTGCACAGTCCAATTGAAGAGTTTTTAGAGACGCCCAGTCGTATTGTTGAACTAGAGTATTAAATAAGGTAGGAGAAAAGTGTTTTTTATTGCAAATGTAGTGAAATGAAATGGTACAGGAATTGTGTGCATGTTTTCTAATCAAATAGGTAGGGAAGTGATTGCTTAGTGTGTCAGGGAGACACCCAGCATCATAGCTAATATTGGATTTGTTTGTTAAATCCAGTCAAGAATGGATTGCTGTGTTTGTCGATGCATGTGGGGTGGTTAATTTTTTGACAGAAATTGTGCAGTTTTATAAAGTTAGCAGGGGGTTAATACAGCAGGTAGTCCAGTCAAGGTTAAAAATCTCCAAGTATAACAGTTTCATGGCTGACGTTGGTAGAGGTCCATTCAAGGATGTTTTCAATATTTTGGAGGTTATTAGCAGGGGGCAGGTAGATCGCTATAAAGATAGTGGACTTATGTTTAAGCCATACTAATTGCCTAAATATAAATTACGTAACTGAAATTTACAAGGGCAGTACCAGAAAAGTATGTGAAGATTTGTAGCTGAGTAGTTAGTAAACAGTGCACTACAAATCTTAAAGAAGAAATCATGCAGAATGTGTTTAGCACCATATAAAATTAGAAGTCCAGCTTGTAAAATTCTTCATTTTTATAAAAAAAACTATAAAAATGATTCAGTAGTCACATTTTTTAAATCACACCTGAGTTAATACATGAAATAATGCTATTAGCTCTGTTGCAATTTGAATTAAGCCTTAGCTTACTTCAATCCTTTTGAGTTACCAGCATCGAATGCATAAAAAAACAGAAGATAGTTCCTGATAGTATGAGTATGTGTTAGAATGATGATTTACAAGTCACATTAAAATGCAAATCTAAATGCATTTTGTTCTGAAGGCACACTCTGTGTCTGAAATAGTGGCCTTTGTCCCTTGTTAGCTAGTATTAGAAAAGCAAAAAAGATATTGAACATGAAAGTAAAAATATAAAGGGAGGGGGGGGGGGACGAGACATAATTGAAAATGGTGTATAAAGCACTAATTTACAAATGACATCAAATACATAAAACCATTTAAATGACATGCAGTGTAATAAAGTAATATACAGTCATTAAAAAACTGTAATTTGAAAGCCTCCAGTCCTTCTACGATTTTCAACTCAAGGTGATAAGTCGTTTTACCAACGTGACCCTACAGTGAAAAGCAGTTTTGTAAGTAACAAAAGTTGCAGCACATCCCAAACATCAGAATGAGTAAGCTAGTCCCACAAGCTTGAATGTGTTTTCATTATACAGTTATTATTTTCCAAAATGACATATGACAAAACCAAGCATCTCCTATGGCACATATCACTGCATTACTGTACATCTGTTCAGCTTTAGTTTGGGTGTTGCTTTTAACTCTGTTAAAATTAAGCATATTCAGATGCACTGTGAAACTAAAGGCACTCATCATCCGTGTGATTTAATGCTGGAAATATAGCCGGGATACTGACACAAAAGAAATCTATACTGTATAGTGCCACACTGCCACTGAAGAAGGCATAACAGCTTGACTTTTTTTGTTGTCTTCATTTATGCCCACCCTCCCCCTGAGTATCCTGCCATGCTCTTGCTGGCACACCTATTCCACCCTGGTCGTGGCACCAGAAGATGCACAGGAAGTAAGGAGTCTCTTATACTGCATGAGTGCCTCCTTTATCAGCCAGAGATTGGGAATATGGACAACTGCTCAGAATGTCAGATCCTGGCCACAGCTAACTTAGCAAAACTTAGCAAAAATAAAAAAAGTTCTCTTTCCACAGGAAAAAATAAGTGCAGTTAAAGGTTTAAGCAGACCTTTATTCAATGATAAATGAGCATTCTTGCCTGATTCCAGACTGAAAACTGAGCAGGTTAAACAGTATTATTCCAAAGAGAGGTACCAGGTCTGCCACTGTAAGGGGCTGGACCTTCTGTCTCCATGTTACTCTGTAGTTACAAATTCTTGTATCATTTTACGTTTATCAGTGTTAGGTATCTCTCATCAGCAGTACATAAAAGGAACCACCACCTTACCACAAGTTAAAGGTGCAACTACGTTTTTTTTAATAAATAAATAAAACGGCAAATAAGGACAGAATTCAATTGGAAGGTAAACATTCAGAAACACTTTCACCCTTATGCCTCCTCAGTTTCATCTCTAAAGTACATTGCTACATTGCAATTTTACATGCATAATACAGGTTTATTTTAACTATATTCATGGTCCAAAGCCATGAAAAACACTCCTGCAGTGCATGACTGTGATGCCCTTCATACATTTCGACCACCCAGTGAACATCAAGGAGAAAAAGGCAAAAGGTGTATCCATCTGCCGAAAGGATAAGCAAACCTCACGGCTGGTCAGTCGATATAGCAAGCTTGAGCTACTCCATATCCAACTAAATATGGGAAAATCCATTACCATATTCATGAAGCTACTCCATATCCAACCAAACATGGGAAAATCCATTACCATATTCATGAAGCTACTCCATATCCAACCAAACATGGGAAAATCCATTACCATATTCATGAAGCTACTCCATATCCAACCAAACATGGGAAAAATCCATCACCATATTCATGAAGCTACTCCATATCCAACTAAACATGGGAAAAATCCATCACCATATTCATGAAGCTACTCCATATCCAACCAAACATGGGAAAATCCATTACCATATTCATGAAGCTACTCCATATCCAACTAAACATGGGAAAATCCATTACCATATTCATGAAGCTACTCCATATCCAACCAAACATGGGAAAATCCATTACCATATTCATGAAGCTACTCCATATCCAACCAAACATGGGAAAATCCATTACCATATTCATGAAGCTACTCCATATCCAACCAAACATGGGAAAATCCATCACCATATTCATGAAGCTACTCCATATCCAACTAAACATGGGAAAATCCATTACCATATTCATGAAGCTACTCCATATCCAACCAAACATGGGAAAATCCATTACCATATTCATGAAGCTACTCCATATCCAACCAAACATGGGAAAAATCCATCACCATATTCATGAAGCTACTCCATATCCAACTAAACATGGGAAAATCCATTACCATATTCATGAAGCTACTCCATATCCAACCAAACATGGGAAAATCCATTACCATATTCATGAAGCTACTCCATATCCAACCAAACATGGGAAAATCCATTACCATATTCATGAAGCTACTCCATATCCAACCAAACATGGGAAAATCCATTACCATATTCATGAAGCTACTCCATATCCAACCAAACATGGGAAACTCCATTACCATATTCATGAAGCTACTCCATATCCAACCAAACATGGGAAAAATCCATCACCATATTCATGAAGCTACTCCATATCCAACTAAACATGGGAAAATCCATTACCATATTCATGAAGCTACTCCATATCCAACCAAACATGGGAAAATCCATTACCATATTCATGAAGCTACTCCATATCCAACCAAACATGGGAAAATCCATTACCATATTCATGAAGCTACTCCATATCCAACCAAACATGGGAAAATCCATTACCATATTCATGAAGCTACTCCATATCCAACCAAACATGGGAAAAATCCATTACCATATTCATGCTAGCTTCAGGTCCCCAAAAACAAACTAGGAAACCCGTACATCCTACCAGAAGTTACTAGAATCACACACTATCCAGCCCAATATGATACTCATGGGTGATTTTAACTACCCTCCATTAATTGGGAGACATACACATCCACTAATATGCAAGCCCAAAGATTTCTTGACTTTGTAAATTCAAATGCCCTGGAGCTGCTAGTCTGCACTCCCACTTGGGAAACAAATGTCCTAGAGCTGCTGGTACTCACAAATATTGGAGAGCCCTGCACTAACCCCCCTCCCTCCGCCACCACACCATGGTGCCCTCACTGGTAAGATTAGATCTCAAATCACAAAGTGATCTCAAAGGGAAATAAAGGTAAAAGTAGTCCTCTCATCTAACCCCATAAAAGACTTTAAGAAAGTCTGTAAAGTAAATTAAGGGATGGCACATCTAGTTTCCAAGCTCCTTCAAATCCAGAAAACACAGAATCCTAAGCAGACTTGTACACAAAAGCCCTGAATGACCATATAAACAATGGCATAGTGTCAGTACCAGATCAAAATAAACCCAGGCCAAACTGCAAAAACTAACCACCCTCTCGGACCTCTGGTATTAATAGGTTGTACAACAAAAGAAAGAAAATCCTGTCAGGCAGTAAGAGGAAATGTCCACAACAGAACAAAATTCCCTCATTAGTCTAAGCAAGTGAATCAGGGAGCTAATCAAGTCTCTGAAAGCAAACGTTGAGGTAATAGCCTCCAAAGCTAAGGATAACCATAAGGCATTTTTCAGTTATATCTGCAGTCTTAAGCATGGGTCTATATTATGTAGTGAAAGGTAAAAGGAGCAAACTCTCTTTTATTGAACACTGAAAGGCAAAACCACTAAATATCAATGACAAGGAACAGCGATTTTTTTCCCCAGGGAAAAAAAATTACTGGGCCATTTTTGGGACTTTGTCATTTGCTCCACTGTGGTGCAATCTCGGAGTTGGTATATTTAAGTAGGGGGGGGTGTGGTGGGCACAGTGCCCCACATCGGGGGGGGGTCAAAGCCCCCGGACTTTATTTTGTGTTTGGATTTTTTTTTTTTTCGGAGCAACTCATGGATGAGACATATGTTTAAAGTGGTTGAATCCAGTTCCAGCAAGAGGCCATTTAATAGTTGTGTGCCACAGGGCTCAGTGCTGGGTCCACCTGTTTGGAATATACTTCCCTGAAGTCAAAGCTGATGTGGAAGGCCTATGGATGGCAACATTTGCTAATGACTGCAAACTGGGGGCAATCATTGAATACCCAATGATGTAGATATCCTTCAGGAAGGTCTAGATCAGACAAATGATTGGTATCAGAATCATGGCCTAAAACTAAATGCAAAATAATGCATTGTCATAACTTTGGGAAATCAAATCATGTCTTGGTTGCAGTGTATTTGTATTTTCTTTAAGTGGACCAACACAGTTTTTCTTAATTTTTTCCTCCATCACAGTTGCCAATAATTTGTAACTGCCTTCTAATTATGCAAACTCAGTCATGATTAACATTTCATGTATATACCTAGCCTGCAGCAGAATGCTATTGATGCATTAGACTGCAGCTGTGCTTCCTGTTTATAATTGTTCTGTGTGCACATTTTATGTTGTTATCCTATGGATGCCTCACCAACCACCAGGCACATGCCCATCCTGGGCATTTGCAGTTTAAGCTGTATAAATCTTGCACCTAAGGCTTGCCTTCTAGAATGTTTGTAATAGACTTTATTGTCTCACAGCTAGTCCATTGGCCTCTGTGTATGCAGGGACACTGCTCTGTCTGTAATGCCCTCACCATTTAACTCTCAGTATCTGACGGTATGTGGCAGAAAATTGAGACTGTTCTAATACAAAAGAGAGGATCTCTGTGCATGTACCCTTGTATCCTGTCTTGGCTTCCTCTCCCCAAGTGTTTTCTTTCTGTTCTTAGATGCAGGATACTAAATTGTTTCTATTGGATTTCTGTAATAGCTAGCATCTAAAACATCTCCTTAAATTTAATTACACAAAACTTCCCTCAAGTACAACCAACCACTGCACCTTTTGTACTCTTAAACGAGTATAGTCGCATGCAGGCATATTACCTCCAAACTTAAACAGATGCTTTTTGAAGTGACCCTCCCCTTACACCTCCATGAACACACAGTACCATTATATCTATTATTCACTAGGTTAATTAAGTATGGGGAGATTTCTCAAGATTGGCGACATGCACTTGTTAAACCTGTCTTTAAGGGAAAGGAGAGTAGGACAAACCCAGAGTCTTACAAACCCATAAGCTTACTTTCCTGTTATGGGAAAATAATGGAGAAAATTATTTTGGATAAATGATTGTCAGAACTGGATAGGTTGGGACTTAAAACCACATATCAGCATGCATATGTTGAAAATACATCTATTACCACCTGTAACATGGTGTTCTATAACAATATAATAACAGCTATAAATGAAAAATTATGCTGCAATGTAATTTATATATATTTAACTTCAACATTTGATAGGATCATACACAAAACACTGATCAGTAAATTAGAAAAACTAAGTATTGATGTACTCTTGATAAGATGGACGTTGCATAGTTTACAGATAGAACATGGTAAGAATCATACAGCAATTGGACAAATGAAATTCATGGTTACAGTCAGTGTGTCCCACAGGGCTCTGTCCTAGGCCCACACTTGTTTAGATTGTATCGTTCAGATCTATCTTTTTCATCTGAGGTGTTTTACAGTCTGTATGCAAATGACTTTAAATTGGGTAAGCTGAATATATGTGTTACAGATAGGGCATGCCTGCAAAAGAACCTGAATAAATTGACCATTTGGTCACAGGAGAATAATATGCTGATAAATACATCAAAACTAAGCATATGAGATTTGGGAGACATAAATTGAAATGTGAATATTTAATACAGCACACAGTGATTGAAACTGTAGTTTCATTTAAGGACCTAGGTACATGGGTGGATCCAGTGTTCAGTGTTTCTAATCATGCAACCAAGTGGTTAATTACATTTAGAAAACTGCACGTTGTATTAAACGATTTATAAAGTTAAGGAAATTGAAAATTATGAAATCTTTGTTTGTACGTTACGTTACACCCAAACTAGAGTATGTAATAACAATATGGAAACCTTATAAGAATACAGCCTATATATTTCTACATATCTAAATCAAATTTGCGGGTCATATTTGGATTGCATGGCTAGGCTTATAAGGGTCCTAGTCATTGTTAGCTTAGTATACACCTATGACCCTATGAAATACCCTTGCAAATTACATCAGCAGCATGACCCTAAGAGTAGATTCAGAGGTGAGAGATGTCAATACACAGATAAACAGTAGTCTGAACTTGTACCATCATGTGTCCACAAAGATGTGCAAGTCCTTCTATGTGGTACAATTTATAAGTAAAGGCATGGCATCCAGATCCAAGAAAATTATAGTCCTGCTGTGCTCATCCCTAATTAGACCAATAATCAAGAACAATGTGCCATTTGGCATGTATTTGACTAGGCACTTACAGTAGCTGGAGTGATCTCAGAGGTTCCTCACAAAGAAAATATAGAGTATAAACAACATGCCCTATTTGGATCGGCTAAACGCCCTATCCCATTACTCCATCTCCTGCCGACTATTAAGGGGTGACCTATGCCTGACCTACAAGGCACTCACAAATCCAGCCATGATGGAGCTGCTACACATGCACAAGTCAAACAGCATGAGGGCCACCCAATCTAGGGATCTAAACTTAGTCAATGACACAAACAAAACTTGCTGGAAAGAGTACTGTGTGAAGCAAAGATTGCCTCTTCTTTGGAACAGGCTTCCTATTCACATTAAGCAGAGTCCATCCCTAGTCCTCTTCAAATGCAAATTGAATTAATGAATGGGGAACTGCAAATTCACCCCTGGATAGCACCTATGTCCCTTATGGATAGGGTCCATCTGTAAGATACTCAAGGCATAGACTCAAATCCCTGCCATCCTCTTACCCCTATGGGCAGTATATGGGGTTAAATTGGGTTATATTGGCTAGGCTTGTAAGGGTTCTTAAGCTGTTAGCCTAGCAATATCCTATGAACCTATGACAAATATATGGTTCTACTTCAAAACATTGAAGAACCATAAAATCTGACCAGAGAACATCGAGACCAGAATGTCACATGTTCAAAACATCGGCAGTTCAAAAGCTCAACTCCTATAACATCGAAAAAGAAGCCCAAAACATCGACAGACCAAAAACTCGTATAACTACCAGGAAAATATGGAGAGGTCATAACATTGAATGCATAACGGGTGATGACAAACTCTTCTGCTGTTCCCTTTGCATATAAACATAAATTTCTCATTCCCAATCAACAGTGACATCTTACAGTGAAAGTGTAACACACACCATCATAACTTAAATAGTTTCAAACAGAAGAACTTGAAATCCTCGTGGAAAATGCTCCTTGTGAAGAAATAAACATGTCAGACCCTTACGTTCATGAATAAGTGTGATCTCCCATACATAAACTAATCAGAAACAGATAATAGGCAACAGAAAATAACAATGACAGTGACGTGATGGTCATAGGTTTAGCCGACCTGCCAGAGCTTTCAAGCAACTGACAGTATCATAGCTGTCTTTGCTGCTTAACACCATTTCAAACTGACCTTGCTGTAGCACAAGTTTTCGCCTTTTTGGTGATGGTGGACAGCCTACTACCATCCAAAGTACAGTTTCTCCACCCTGTTTTGCTCCCTGGTCAATGTAGACATGCGAACAGCCAAATCTGTAGCATGAGCCCCCAACATACATTTTACTCTATGATGCCAACCTTCAATGCTGTTTTGAGTCCTAGGCAAACATTGTATATTCAGCTGAGAAACATTCCAAAATTCCTTAGGAAATAACAGGGGAAACCATACAAAAGCAGTAGATCTAGTAGAAAACTTCCTAGGTTTCCCTAAAAGAAACCAAAGTATTTCAGAAGACCCTGACCTTCCAGTGGAAATGACTGCTTTAATGTGTTGAAAGCAGGTATCACTTCATTCTTAAGAAAGCAAGTGCTACCAAATACTTTACTGACGTTTGAAAATGCTGACAATTATTATACAACATATCTAGACTGACTTTGGACTTTTCTCCATATGTTCTGACTAAAGTGGAACAGACATCCTTTTAGGACAATACCACTCAGATTAATCCTTACACTTTTAATCGCCACTATTTCAAAGTTACATAGGATGTATTTGACATTAATAACAAAGTTGTTCTCATTTATTAAGGATAATACACAGTGCCGCATGACATTATATCGTTTTAAAAATGTTTTGCTCATAAGACAGTATAGTAATGGCACTGTTTTAGTGTAGCTAGCATATTTTACAAAACCATTCAAACTATACAGTTGTTAACAAATTATTCCTTTGTAAAAAAGGTGCCATCCATTAACCATATTGTGCAATGGCTCAGGTCATATAGATTGTTAATTGTTGTAACCGCCAACACTGTTAAGTCAGTAGAGCTATCTACATATCGCTTGTGTATAAACACACCAGGCTTTAAAGAGAAGTTTGTTACATTTAAGGTCTCTAAACTTAGCATACGATTCCCAAGTACACCACTCTGCTGTCTCTAAAATCTACCAACCTGTTGTAATAATGCCTTGCAGTTAGGGAAATTTGTTACAGTATCCACTGAAGTGGAAGACAAACCAACCTGTTGTAATAACACCTTACAGTTAAGGAGATTTGTTACAGTATCTAATGAAGTGCAAGACATACCAACCTGTTGTAATAATGCCTTACAGTTAGGGAGATTTGTTACAGTATCTAATGAAGTGGAAGAATACCAACCTGTTGTAATAACACCTTACAGTTAGGGAGATTTGTTGCAGTATCAAAGTGGAAGACATACCACCCTGTTGTAATAATGCCTTACAGTTAGGGAGATTTGTTACAGTATCTAATGAAGTGGAAGAATACAAACCTGCTGTAATAACACCTTACAGTTAGGGAGATTTGTTACAGTATCTAATGAAGGTTAGGGAGATTTGTTACAGTGTGGGGTTTCTTGAGACAACATTGCTTTTTGTTTTAATTCAGCACACATAATACACCTTTGTACTTCACAAGGATCTCCAGGGTGTATGTGTGCAGTACTTTTGCATAATTGCTCTCCATCAGACAGGGAAATTGTTAATAGCATGGCCTTTACATTTGTTCACTAGTTGTTTTCTTACAGCACAAGTATCTATTTACATTTACTGTATGTTCTTGTATATGTAGCCATCAGTAATAAGAATGTCCTTACCATTTTGGGAGTTTGTTAAAGGATATAAGTTTCCCAATACTCCAGGGCTATAGAATGTGTTCTCCACCATGTTTTATGAACTATGACCTCTCTCGTAAAGTGGTAATACCATTTATGTAGGATGTTGGGATTAAACTGTCATGGAGAAGAGATGGTGATAGCATAGTACGATGTTTTGGGATCCTTTTTCGATATTATAGGAGTCAAGGTTTTGAACTGCTGATGGTTTGAATGTGCGGCGTTCTAGTCTCGATGTTCTCAGGTTTGATTTTATGGTTCTTTGATGTTTGAAGTAGAACTATATATATATATATATATATATATATATATATATATATATATATATATATAGTTCCCTATCAGAAGCCTGAAACACTATAAGCCTGAAAATCAAAATCCTGAAACCAAAAGCCTGAAAATTCTAAATCCTGAAAACCCAAAATCCTGAAACTCAAAATCCTGAAAACACAAAATGGACATACTGACGTCATTGTGGCTTTGCTATTGTTAGTCCTGTGGTGTTAGGTCATGCGTTGGGTTCAGGTAAGTGTGCGGTTGGTTTTATGTTAGGGTTAGGGGCGGTTTAAGTGAGTTAGGGTTAGGGCGCAGGTTAGGCATGTATGCAATAGTGACAAATATTGGGGTTGGGGCGGTTTAAGTGAGTTAGGGTTAGGGCGCGGGTCAGGTGAGTGTGCGATAGTGACGGACCTTAGGGTTAGGGTCAGGGTCACTTGGTAGATATTAGTGTCTTTATAGTGACATATTAGCATTATTTGTGTTTTCAGGATTTTGAGTTTCAGGATTTTGGGTTTTCGGGATTTTGAATTTTCAGGCTTTTGGTTTCAAGATTTTGATTTTCAGGCTTATAGTGTTTCAGGCTTCTGATAGAGAACCATATATATATATATATATATATATATATATATATATATATATATTTTGGGGAGGGGGCTGTTCCTGCTTGAACTGAGCTCATGGTTTTAGAATTTGCGGTGCTCCTTTTCATGGGGTTTATGTTGCTGAAAATTTGCAGAGAACCAAAATATTTTATGTTGTTGAAAGCATGCAGAGAATCTTAACCAAGAAATAATTTAAAATAAAACACAGCAGGCAAAACACAGAAATGCAAACAGATATTGGTGATTCTTTTCCAGAGAGTGAGCTGAAGTTATTATTTCCTTCCAATTTTTTTGCCTGAGGAAGTAGCTACTAAGCACTCCTGAGACTTTCTGCAAACTTCCTCAGCTCAAAAATAAGTAGTTTGTATAGGGACTATAAGAAGAATCATTTTAAAGCCCTGAAATATACGAAACACAATGCCAAACAGATCTTGGGAATGCTTTCCCAGAAAGTGGGGGTTAGGTAAGATAATTATCACCTTCAGAGGGGTTTGTGGAGGTGGGAATGGCCATTAGGCAAATCTGAGACCGTTTTCCACCTTCCTTACATTTGAAAAGAGCAGGTTTTACAGTGAGCATGGGGGGGGGGTCACAACATTTTAAATGTTGTTTTAAAATGGTATATCAAGTGTTTGTATTTTACTTTTTGCTTGTTTGTCATTTCCCTTACAGCTGTGTAAGGACTTAATGTATTCACTTCTAGAGAAGGGTGAACTAGCAGCAGCTGCTTACTTTCATCTCTGCATGGCCAGGTCTTCTAGCCACAGGCCATTCATTACACCATGGCATAGAACTCAACCAATCAGCGACAAACCTGGAAAAATCAGGGACATTTTTAAAATATTAACACTATTAACTTGAAACATTGGTAGAGTAACAGAATGTAATTAATATATATTTTCTGAAGTAAAATAAATCTATAACTCTTAATTATTGTCATTATTTATTGAGTATAATTCACTACCATTCCTCCAAAAGTTACCAGCTTTAGGAGGGATTAAGCAGGACAGAGTTAAAATTTGAGTCAAAATCAGGGACAGTTGAAAGGTGTACACCATGGTCCTCTGTGATGTAGTCAGGTCTTCATTTATTTTATTTATGTTATTTTATTTTGCATCCATTATGTGAAATAGAATCATCCAGTCTAATGTGACTGGAAGTGGCAAGGATGAAGCGATCCCTGGGATGACTACCCTGGAAGTTTATTCCACAAAGGCAAATGTCATGTTCACATTAAACAGGGTACTAGTAAGGTCACACGATAAATATTGTCTTCTTCTGAATGCCACATAGAAGAAGAGAGAGAATATCCTAATATGAGGCGGGCAATGCAGACCTAAGAGGAAGAAGAAGAAGGAAACTGAGGAGCGGAAGTATCAGTAGAGACTTAGATGGAAAAGTCATCATCATCAACCCCCATTGTCCCATGTTCTACATGGACTGGAGTGCTGCGTCACCTGTCACCATCTCTTTCAATATTAGGAAAGAGACAAAATAAATGTGGGTATGCCTAAATACACTGCTATGTTAGGGGGCAAAACAGAAGCGCTGAGATTAAGAGGAAGGGCAGAGGCAGAAAAAGGGGATGTCAACAATAGTGGGATGATTCAAAAAGGACTTAAGGGAATATTTATTTTATTTTTCATTTGTCCTTCGTTGACCAGGTTAATCCCACTAAGCTAGTGGCCTCTTTTCAGGAGGACCCAAGGGGGTATTTATACTACTAGAGGAAATTTGTCCCAGGGAACTTCCCCTACTCTGATGTTGTGAGTAGGATCTGAGTGCAACTGTGAATTTTTTGCTTCTGTTCCGAGCACAGCAGCAGCTCAGAGAATTAGGGTGGGAGGAAAAAAGAATTACAGCAGCTTTCCTGTGACAGTCTTTCAGTTTTTAAGTCAGTTGAGCCTTCAATTATTGTAGAAGACATGTCAGAAGGTGCTAGGAGTACAGAACAGGTAGTCAATCCTTCAATCATTGTAGAAGACATGTCAGAGGTGCTAGGAGTAAACAACAGGTAGCTGAGCCTTCCAATGTGGTTGAGTGCATTGTTGATATGGGTGAGAAGTTAGTTGAGCCTTCCAATTAGGTCTCTGGAGGGTTGGCAAACCAGGACAGAAAGGAGAAGACTGTTGAGTCTTCTGGTCATGTGGATGGAATGGAAGAAGGTGAGCTAAGAAGGGAGAAGGCAGTTAAGCCTGTAACTGCGTCAGAGGATTTGTTCCAGTAAGGTCTGTTTAGAGAAGAAGAAGAAACAACTAATGGATGTATTATTACAAGTCTCTGAACAGGAGGGTTGCTGGATGATTTGCTTTTGGATCTTTACAACACAAGTAAGTCAGAAATAGAAATTTCATAGGGTAACATTATGGGGAAAATTCAAGCTGAAGAAACCCACATCATCAGTAAGAAGAAGTTAGATACAGAAACACCGAGTGGGAAACAATGAAAAGATATGGAAGAGCAAAGAAAACAATTACTGTCAGAATTTCAAGTAAAGACGATGAAGGAAGAGACAGCTATAACATCTGGGATAATGTGATAATGTATTTAGGTACAGATGCATCCGAGGTAACAGACAGCTATAACATCTGGGATAGTGTGATAATGTATTTAGGTACAGACGCATCCAAGGTAACAGACAGCTATAACATCTGGGATAGTGTGATAATGTATTTAGGTACAGACGCATCCAAGGTAACAGACAGCTGTAACATCTGGGATAATGTGATAATGTATTTAGGTACAGACGCATCTGAGGTAAAAGACAACTATAAAATCTGGGATAGTGTGATAATGTATTTAGGTACAGACACATCCGAGGTAACAGACAGCTATAACATCTGGGATAATGTAATAATGTATTTAGGTACAGACGCATCCAAGGTAACAGACAGCTATAACATCTGGGATAATGTGATAATGTATATAGGTACAGACGCATGCGAGGTAACAGACAGCTGTAACATCTGGGATAATGTGATAATGTATTTAGGTACAGACGCATCCGAGGTAACAGACAGCTATAACATCTGGGATAATGTGATAATGTATTTAGGTACAGACGCATCCGAGGTAACAGACAGCTATAACATCTGGGATAGTGTAATAATGTATTGAGGTACAGACACATCCGAGGTAACAGACAACTATAACATCTGGGATAGTGTGATAATGTATTTAGGTACAGACGCATCTGAGATAACAGACAGCTATAACATCTCGGATAGTGTGATAATGTATTTAGGTACAGAGGCATCCAAGGTAACAGACAGCTATAACATCTGGGATAATGTGATAATGTATTTAGGTACAGATGCATCCGAGGTAACAGACAGCTATAACATTTGGGATAGTGTGATAATGTATTTAGGTACAGACGCATCCGAGGTAACAGACAGCTATAACATGTGGGATAATGTGATAATGTATTTAGGTACAGACACATCCGAGGTAACAGACAGCTATAACATCTGGGATAGTGTGATAATGTATTTAGGTACAGACACATCCGAGGTAACAGACAGCTATAACATCTGGGATAGTGTGATAATGTATTTAGGTACAGACGCATCCAAGGTAACAGACAGCTGTAACATCTGGGATAATGTGATAATGTATTTAGGTACAGATACATCCGAGGTAACAGGCAGCTGTAACATCTGGGATAATGTGATAATGTATTTAGGAACAGATGCATCCGAGGTAACAGACAGCTATAACATCTGGGATAGTGTGATAATGTATTTAGGTACAGACGCATCCGAGGTAACAGACAGCTATAACATCTGGGATAATGTGATAATATATTTAGGTACAGACACATCTGAGGAAACAGACAGCTGTAACATCTGGGATAATGTGATAATGTATTTAGGTACAGACGCATCCGAGATAACAGACAGCTATAATATCTCGGATAGTGTGATAATGTATTTAGGTACAGACGCATCCGAGGTAACAGACAGCTATAACATCTGGGATAGTGTGATAATGTATTTAGGTACAGACGCATCCGAGGTAACAGACAGCTATAACATCTGGGATAGTGTGATAATGTATTTAGGTACAGACACATCTGAGGTAACAGATAGCTATAACATCTGGGATAGTGTGATAATGTATTTAGGTACAGATGCATCCGAGGTAACAGACAGCTATAACATCTGGGATAATGTGATAATGTATTTAGGTACAGACGCATCCGAGGTAACAGACAGCTATAACATCTGGGATAATGTGATAATGTATTTAGGTACAGATGCATCCGAGGTAACAGACAGCTATAACATCTGGGATAATGTGATAATGTATTTAGGTACAGACGCATCCGCGGTAACAGACAGCTATAACATCTGGGATAATGTATTTAAGTACAGACGCATCCGAGGTAACAGACAGCTGTAACATCTGGGATAGTGTGATAATGTATTTAGGTACAGACGCATCCGGGGTAACAGACAGCTATAACATCTGGGATAATGTGATAATGTATTTAGGTACAGATGCACCCGAGGTAACAGACAGCTATAACATCTGGGATTGTGTGCCAATGTATTTAGATACAGATGCATCCGAGGTAACAGACAGCTATAACATCTGGGATAATGTGATAATGTATTTAGGTACAGACGCATCCGCGGTAACAGACAGCTATAACATCTGGGATAATGTGATAATGTATTTAGGTACAGACGCATCCGAGGTAACAGACAGCTGTAACATCTGGGATAGTGTGATAATGTATTTAGGTACAGACGCATCCGGGGTAACAGACAGCTATAACATCTGGGATAATGTGATAATGTATTTAGGTAGTGATGCATCCGAGGTAAAAGACAGCTATAACATCTGGGATAGTGTGATAATGTATTGAGGTACAGACACATCCGAGGTAACAGGCAGCTGTAACATCTGGGATAATGTGATAATGTATTTAGGTACAGACGCATCCGAGGTAACAGACAGCTATAACATCTGGGATAATGTGATAATGTATTTAGGTACAGACACATCCGAGGTAACAGACAGCTATAACATCTGGGATAGTATGATAATGTATTTAGGTACAGACACATCCGAGGTGACAGACAGCTATAACATCTGGAATAATGTGATAATGTATTTAGGAAAAGACGCATCCCAGGTAACAGGCAGCTAAAACATCTGGGATAGTGTGATAATGTATTTAGGTACAGATGCATCCGAGGTAACAGACAGCTAAAACATCTGGGATAATGTGATAATGGATTTAGGTACAGACGCATCCGAGGTAACAGACAGCTATAACATCTGGGATAATGTGAGAATGTATTTAGGTACAGACGCATCCGAGGTAACAGACAGCTATAACATCTGGGATAATGTGATAATGTATTTAGGTACAGACGCATCCGAGGTAACAGACAGCTATAACATCTGGGATAATGTGATAATGTATTTAGGTACAGACGCATCCGAGGTAACAGACAGCTATACCATCTGGGATAATGTGATAATGTATTTAGGTACAGACGCATCCGAGGTAACAGACAGCTATACCATCTAGTATAATGTGATAATGTATTTAGGTACAGACGCATCCAAGGTAACAGACAGCTATAACATCTGGGATAATGTGATAATGTATTTAGGCACAGATGCATCCGAGGTAACAGACAGCTATAACATCTAGGATAATGTGATAATGTATTTAGGTACAGAGGCATCCGAGGTAACAGACAGCTATAACATCTGGGACAATGTGATCATGTATTTAGGTACAGAGGCATCCAAGGTAACAGACAGCTATAACATCTGGGATAAAGTGATAATGTATTTAGGTACAGACGCATTCGAGGTAACAGACAGCTATAACATATGGGATAGTGTGATAATGTATTTAGGTACAGACGCATCCGAGGTAACAGACAGCTATAACATCTGGGATAATGTATTTAGGTACAGACGCATCTGAGGTAACAGACAGCTATAACATCTGGGATAATGTGATAATGTATTTACGTACAGACACATCCGAGGTAACAGACAGCTGTAACATCTGGGATAATGTGATAATGTATTTAGGTACAGACGCATCCGAGATAACAGACAGCTATAATATCTCGGATAGTGTGATAATGTATTTAGGTACAGACGCATCCGAGGTAACAGACAGCTATAACATCTGGGATAGTGTGATAATGTATTTAGGTACAGACGCATCCGAGGTAACAGACAGCTATAACATCTGGGATAATGTGATAATGTATTTAGGTACAGATGCATCTGAGGTAACAGACAGCTATAACATCTGGGATAATGTGATAATGTATTTAGGTACAGACGCATCCGAGGTAACAGACAGCTATAACATCTGGGATAATGTAATAATGTATTAAGGTACAAACGCATCCGAGGTAACAGACAGCTGTAACATCTGGGATAGTGTGATAATGTATTTAGGTACAGACGCATCCTAGGTAACAGATAGCTATAACATCTGGGATAATGTGGTAATGTATTTAGGTACAGACGCATCCGAGGTAACAGACAGCTATAACATCTGGGATAGTGTGATAATGTATTTAGGTATAGAGGCATCTGAAGTAACAGACAGCTATAACATTTGGGATAATGTGATAATGCATTTAGGTACAGACGCATCCGAGGTAACAGACAGCTGTAACATCTAGGATAATGTGATAATGTATTTAGGTACAGACGCATCGGAGGTAACAGACAGCTATAACATCTGGGATAGTGTGATAATGTATTTAGGTATAGAGGCATTTGAAGTAACAGACAGCTATAACATTTGGGTAGTGTGATAATGTATTTAGGTACAGAGGCATCTGAGGTAACAGACAGCTATAACATTTGGGATAGTGTGATAATGTATTTAGGTACAGACACATCCGAGGTAACAGACAGCTGTAACATCTGGGATAATGTGATAATGTATTTAGGTACAGACGCATCCGAGGTAACAGACAGCTATAACATCTGGGATAATGTGATAATGTATTTAGGTACAGACACATCCGAGGTAACAGACAGCTATAACATTTGGGATAGTGTGATAATGTATTTAGGTACAGAGGCATCTGAGGTAACAGACAGCTATAACATCTGGGATAATGTATTTAGGTACAGACGCATCCAAGGTAACAGACAGCCATAACATTTGGGATAGTGTGATAATGTATTTAGGTACAGACGCATCCGAGGTAACAGACAGCTATAACATCTGGGATAAGGTGATAATGTATTTAGTTACAGAAGCATCTGAGGTAACAGGCAGCTATAACATCTGGGATAGTGTGATAATGTATTTAGGTACAGACGCATCCGAGGTAACAGACAGCTATAACATCTGGGATAATGTGATAATGTATTTAGGTACAGATGCATCCGAGGTAACAGACAGCTATAACATCTGGGATAGTGTGATAATGTATTTAGGTACAGATGCATCCGAGGTAAACGACAGCTATAACATCTGGGATAGTGTGAAAATGTATTTAGGTACAGACGCATACGAGGTAACAGACAGCTATAACATTTGGGATAATGTGATAATATATTTAGGTACAGACACATCCGAGGAAACAGACAGCTGTAACATCTGGGATAATGTGATAATGTATTTAGGTACAGACGCATCCGAGGTAACAGACAGCTATAACATCTGGGATAGTGTGATAATGTATTTAGGTACAGACGCATCCGAGGTAACAGACAGCTATAACATCTGGGATAGTGTGATAATATATTTAGGTACAGACACAGCCGAGGTAACAGACAGCTGTAACATCTGGGATAATGTGATAATGTATTTTGGTACAGACGCATCCGAGGTAACAGACAACTATAACATCTGGGATAGTGTGATAATGTATTTAGGTACAGACGCATCCGAGGAAAGAGACAGCTATAACATCTGGGATAGTGTGATAATGTATTTAGGTACAGACACATCCGAGGTAACAGACAGCTGTAACATCTGGGATAATGTGATAATGTATTTAGGTACAGACGCATCCGAGGTAACAGACAGCTGTAACATCTGGGATAATGTGATAATGTATTTAGGTACAGACACATCCGAGGTAACAGACAGCTATACCATCTGGGATAGTGTGATAATGTATTTAGGTGCAGACACATCTGAGGTAACAGACAGCTGTAACATCTGGGATAATGTGATAATGTATTTAGGTACAGACGCATCCGAGGTAACAGACAGCTGTAACATCTGGGATAATGTGATAATGTATTTAGGTACAGACGCATCCGAGGTAACAGACAGCTATAACATCTGGGATAATGTGATAATGTATTTAGGTACAGACGCATCCGAGGTAACAGACAACTATAACATCTGGGATAATGTGATAATGTATTTAGGTACAGACGCATCCGAGGAAACAGACAGCTATAACATCTGGGATAATGTGATAATGTATTTAGGTACAGATGCATCCGAGGTAACAGACAGCTATAACATCTGGGATAGTGTGGCAATGTATTTAGATACAGATGCATCCGAGGTAACAGATAGCTATAACATCTGGGATAATGTGATAATGTATTTAGGTACAGACGCATCCGAGGTAACAGACAGATATAACATCTGGGATAATGTGATAATGTATTTAGGTGCAGACGCATCCGAGGTAACAGACAGCTGTAACATCTTGGATAATGTGATAATGTATTTAGGTGCAGACACATCCGAGGTAACAGACAGCTATAACATCTGGGATAATGTGATAACGTATTTAGGTACAGATGCATCCGAGGTAAAAGACAGCTATAACATCTGGGATAGTGTGATAATGTATTGAGGTACAGAAACATCCGAGGTAACAGACAGCTGTAACATCTGGGATAATGTGATAATGTATTTAGGTACAGACGCATCCGAGGTAACAGACAGTTATAACATCTGGGATAGTGTGATAATGTATTTAGGTACAGACACATCCGAGGTAACAGACAGCTATAACATCTGGGATAATGTGATAATGTATTTAGGTACAGACGCATCCGAGGTAACAGACAGCTATAACATCTGGGATAGTATGATAATGTATTTAGGTACAGACACATCCGAGGTGACAGACAGCTATAACATCTGGAATAATGTGATAATGTATTTAGGTACAGACGCATCCGAGGTAACAGACAGCTAAAACATCTGGGATAGTGTGATAATGTATTTAGGTACAGATGCATCTGAGGTAACAGACAGCTAAAACATCTGGGATAATGTGATAATGGATTTAGGTACAGACGCATCCGACGTAACAGACAGCTATAACATCTGGGATAATGTGATAATGTATTTAGGTACAGATGCATCCGAGGTAACAGACAGCTATAACATCTGGGATAGTGTGATAATGTATTTAGGTACAGACACATCTGAGGTAACAGACAGCTATAACAGCTGGGATAATGTGATAATGTATTTAGGTACAGACGCATCCGAGGTAACAGACAGCTATAACATTTGGGATAGTGTGATAATGTATTTAGGTACAGACGCATCCGAGGTAACAGACAGCTATAACATGTGGGATAATGTGATAATGTGTTTAGGTACAGACACATCCGAGGTAACAGACAGCTATAACATCTGGGATAGTGTGATAATGTATTTAGGTACAGACGCATCCAAGGTAACAGACAGCTGTAACATCTGGGATAATGTGATAATGTATTTAGCTACAGATGCATCCGAGGTAACAGGCAGCTGTAACATCTGGGATAATGTGATAATGTATTTAGGAACAGATGCATCCGAGGTAAATGACAGCTATAACATCTGGGATAGTGTGAAAATGTATTTAGGCACAGACGCATCCGAGGTAACAGACAGCTATAACATCTGGGATAATGTGATAATATATTTAGGTACAGACACATCTGAGGAAACAGACAGCTGTAACATCTGGGATAATGTGATAATGTATTTAGGTACAGACGCATCCAAGGTAACAGACAGCTATAACATCTGGGATAGTGTGATAATGTATTTAGGTACAGACGCATCCGAGGTAACAGACAGCTATAACATTTGGGATAGTGTAATAATGTATTTAGGTACAGACACTTCCGAGGTATCAGACAGCTGTAACATCTGGGATAATGTGATAATGTATTTAGGTACAGACGCATCTGAGGTAACAACAGCTATAACATCTGGGATAGTGTGATAATGTATTTAGGTACAGATGCATCCGAGGTAACAGACAGCTATAACATCTGGGATAATGTGATAATGTGTTTAGGTACAGACGCATCCGAGGTAACAGACAGCTATAACATCTGGGATAATGTGATAATGTATTTAGGTACAGACGCATCCGAGGTAACAGACAGCTATAACATCTGAGATAATTTGATAATGTATTTTGGTACAGACGCATCCGAGGTTACAGACAGCTATAGCATCTGGGATAATGTGATAATGTATTTAGGTACAGATGCACCTGAGGTAACAGACAGCTATAACATCTGGGATAGTGTGCCAATGTACTTAGATACAGATGCATCCGAGGTAACAGACAGCTATAACATCTGGGATAATGTGATAATGTATTTAGGTACAGACGCATCCGAGGTAACAGACAGATATAACATCTGGGATAATGTGATAATGTATTTAGGTACAGACGCATCCGGGGTAACAGACAGCTATAACATCTTGGATAATGTGATAATGTATTTAGGTGCAGACACATCCGAGGTAACAGACAGCTATAACATCTGGGATAATGTGATAATGTATTTAGGTAGTGACGCATCCGAGGTAAAAGACAGCTATAACATCTGGGATAATGTGATAATGTATTTAGGTACAGACACATCCGTGGTAACAGACAGCTATAACATCTGGGATAATGTATTTAGGTACAGACGCATCCAAGGTAACAGACAGCCATAACATTTGGGATAGTGTGATAATGTATTTAGGAATAGACGCATCCGAGGTAACAGACAGCTATAACATCTGGGATAAGGTGATAATGTATTTAGGTACAGAAGCATCCGAGGTAACAGGCAGCTATAACATCTGGGATAGTGTGATAATGTATTTAGGTACAGACGCATCCAAGGTAACAGACAGCTATAACATCTGGGATAATGTGATAATGTATTTAGGTACAGATGCATCCGAGGTAACAGACAGCTATCACATCTGGGATAGTGTGATAATGTATTTAGGTACAGATGCATCCGAGGTAAACGACAGCTATAACATCTGGGATAGTGTGAAAATGTATTTAGGTACAGACGCATACGAGGTAACAGACAGCTATAACATTTGGGATAATGTGATATGTATTTAGGTACAGACACATCCGAGGAAACAGACAGCTGTAACATCTGGGATAATGTGATAATGTATTTAGGTACAGACGCATCCGAGGTAACAGACAGCTATAACATCTGGGATAGTGTGATAATGTATTTAGGTACAGACGCATCCGAGGTAACAGACAGCTATAACATCTGGGATAGTGTGATAATATATTTAGGTACAGACACAGCCGAGGTAACAGACAGCTGTAACATCTGGGATAATGTGATAATGTATTTTGGTACAGACGCATCCGAGGTAACAGACAACTATAACATCTGGGATAGTGTGATAATGTATTTAGGTACAGACACATCCGAGGTAAAAGACAGGTGTAACATCTGGGATAGTGTGATAATGTATTTAGGTACAGACGCATCCGAGGAAACAGACAGCTATAACATCTGGGATAGTGTGATAATGTATTTAGGTACAGACACATCCGAGGTAACAGACAGCTGTAACATCTGGGATAATGTGATAATGTATTTAGGTACAGACGCATCCGAGGTAACAGACAGCTGTAACATCTGGGATAATGTGATAATGTATTTAGGTACAGACACATCCGAGGTAACAGACAGCTATAACATCTGGGATAGTGTGATAATGTATTTAGGTGCAGACACATCCGAGGTAACAGACAGCTGTAACATATGGGATAATGTGATAATGTATTTAGGTACAGACGCATCCGAGGTAACAGACAGCTATAACATCTGGGATAGTGTGGCAATGTATTTAGATATAGATGCATCCGAGCTAACAGATAGCTATAACATCTGGGATAATGTGATAATGTATTTAGGTACAGACGCATCCGAGGTAACAGACAGCTATAACATCTGGGATAATGTGATAATGTATTTAGGTACAGACATCCGAGGTAACAGACAGCTATAACATCTGAGATAATGTGATAATGTATTTAGGTACAGACGCATCCGAGGTAACAGACAGCTATAGCATCTGGGATAATGTGATAATGTATTTAGGTACAGATGCATCCGAGGTAACAGACAGCTATAACATCTGGGATAATGTGATAATGTATTTAGGTACAGATGCATCCGAGGTAACAGACAGCTATAACATCTGGGATAATGTGATAATGTATTTAGGTACAGACGCATCCGAGGTAACAGACAGCTATAACATCTGGGATAGTGTGATAATGTATTTAGGTACAGACACATCCGAGGTAACAGACAGCTATAACATCTGGGATAATGTGATAATGTATTTAGGTACAGACACATCCGAGGTAACAGACAGCTATAACATCTGGGATAGTGTGATAATGTATTTAGGTACAGACACATCCGAGGTAACAGACAGCTATAACATCTGGGATAATGTGATAATGTATTTAGGTACAGACGCATCCGAGGTAACAGACAGCTATAACATCTGGGATAGTGTGATAATGTATTTAGGTACAGATGCATCCGAGGTAACAGACAGCTATAACATCTGGGATAATGTGATAATGTATTTAGGTACAGACGCATCCGAGGTAACAGACAGCTATAACATCTGGGATAATGTGATAATGTATTTAGGTACAGACGCATCCGAGGTAACAGACAGCTATAACGTCTGGGATAGTGTGATAATGTATTTAGGTACAGACACATCCGAGGTAACAGACAGCTATAACATCTGGGATAATGTGATAATGTATTTAGGTAAAACACCCTG
>NC_056739.1:63232451-63247231 GCF_019279795.1 Protopterus annectens | reverse complement strand
TGGATAATGTATTTAGGTACAGTCACATCCGAGGTAACAGACAGCTATAACATCTGGGATAGTATGATAATGTATTTAGGTACAGACACATCCGAGGTGACAGACAGCTATAACATCTGGAATAATGTGATAATGTATTTAGGTACAGACGCATCCGAGGTAACAGGCAGCTAAAACATCTGGGATAGTGTGATAATGTATTTAGGTACAGATGCATCCGAGGTAACAGACAGCTAAAACATCTGGGATAATGTGATAATGGATTTAGGTACAGACGCATCCGAGGTAACAGACAGCTATAACATCTGGGATAATGTGAGAATGTATTTAGGTACAGACGCATCCGAGGTAACAGACAGCTATAACATCTGGGATAGTGTGATAATGTATTTAGGTACAGACACATCCGAGTTAAGAGACAGCTATAACATCTGGGATAGTGTGATAATGTATTTAGGTACAGACACATCCGAGGTAACAGACAGCTATAACATCTGGGATAATGTGATAATGTATTTAGGTACAGACGCATCCGAGGTAACAGACAGCTATACCATCTGGGATAATGTGATAATGTATTTAGGTACAGACGCATCCGAGGTAACAGACAGCTATACCATCTAGTATAATGTGATAATGTATTTAGGTACAGATGCATCCGAGGTAACAGACAGCTATAACATCTGGGATAATGTGATAATGTATTTAGGCACAGATGCATCCGAGGTAACAGACAGCTATAACATCTAGGATAATGTGATAATGTATTTAGGTACAGAGGCATCCGAGGTAACAGACAGCTATAACATCTGGGACAATGTTATCATGTATTTAGGTACAGAGGCATCCAAGGTAACAGACAGCTATAACATCTGGGATAAAGTGATAATGTATTTAGGTACAGACGCATTCGAGGTAACAGACAGCTATAACATATGGGATAGTGTGATAATGTATTTAGGTACAGACGCATCCGAGGTAACAGACAGCTATAACATCTGGGATAATGTATTTAGGTACAGACGCATCTGAGGTAACAGACAGCTATAACATCTGGGATAATGTGATAATGTATTTACGTACAGACACATCCGAGGTAACAGACAGCTGTAACATCTGGGATAATGTGATAATGTATTTAGGTACAGACGCATCCGAGATAACAGACAGCTATAATATCTCGGATAGTGTGATAATGTATTTAGGTACAGACGCATCCGAGGTAACAGACAGCTATAACATCTGGGATAGTGTGATAATGTATTTAGGTACAGACGCATCCGAGGTAACAGACAGCTATAACATCTGGGATAATGTGATAATGTATTTAGGTACAGATGCATCTGAGGTAACAGACAGCTATAACATCTGGGATAATGTGATAATGTATTTAGGTACAGACGCATGGGAGGTAACAGACAGCTATAACATCTGGGATAATGTAATAATGTATTTAGGTACAGACGCATCCGAGGTAACAGACAGCTGTAAAATCTGGGATAGTGTGATAATGTATTTAGGTACAGACGCATCCTAGGTAACAGATAGCTATAACATCTGGGATAATGTGATAATGTATTTAGGTACAGACGCATCCGAGGTAACAGACAGCTATAACATCTGGGATAGTGTGATAACGTATTTAGGTATAGAGGCATCTGAAGTAACAGACAGCTATAACATTTGGGATAATGTGATAATGCATTTAGGTACAGACGCATCCGAGGTAACAGACAGCTATAACATCTGGGATAGTGTGATAATGTATTTAGGTATAGAGGCATTTGAAGTAACAGACAGCTATAACATTTGGGTAGTGTGATAATGTATTTAGGTACAGAGGCATCTGAGGTAACAGACAGCTATAACATTTGGGATAGTGTGATAATGTATTTAGGTACAGACACATCCGAGGTAACAGACAGCTGTAACATCTGGGATAATGTGATAATGTATTTAGGTACAGACGCATCCGAGGTAACAGACAGCTATAACATCTGGGATAATGTGATAATGTATTTAGGTACAGACACATCCGAGGTAACAGACAGCTATAACATTTGGGATAGTGTGATAATGTATTTAGGTACAGAGGCATCTGAGGTAACAGACAGCTATAACATCTGGGATAATGTGATAATGTATTTAGGTACAGACGCATCCGAGGTAACAGACAGCTTTATCATCTGGGATAGTGTGATAATGTATTTAGGTACAGACACATCCGTGGTAACAGACAGCTATAACATCTGGGATAATGTATTTAGGTACAGACGCATCCAAGGTAACAGACAGCCATAACATTTGGGATAGTGTGATAATGTATTTAGGTACAGACGCATCCGAGGTAACAGACAGCTATAACATCTGGGATAAGGTGATAATGTATTTAGGTACAGACGCATCCGAGGTAACAGGCAGCTATAACATCTGGGATATTGTGATAATGTATTTAGGTACAGATGCATCCGAGGTAACAGACAGCTATAACATCTGGGATAATGTGATAATGTATTTAGGAACAGATGCATCCGAGGTAACAGAAAGCTATAACATCTGGGATAGTGTGATAATGTATTTAGGTAAAGATGCATCCGAGGTAAACGACAGCTAAAACATCTGGGATAGTGTGAAAATGTATTTAGGTACAGACGCATACGAGGTAACAGACAGCTATAACATCTGGGATAATGTGATAATGTATTTAGGTACAGACACATCCGAGGAAACAGACAGCTGTAACATCTGGGATAATGTGATAATGTATTTAGGTACAGACGCATCCGAGGTAACAGACAGCTATAACATCTGGGATAGTGTGATAATGTATTTAGGTACAGATGCATCCGAGGTAACAGACAGCTATAACATCTGGGATAGTGTGATAATATATTTAGGTACAGACACAGCCGAGGTAATAGACAGCTGTAACATCTGGGATAATGTGATAATGTATTTTGGTACAGACGCATCCGAGGTAACAGACAACTATAACATCTGGGATAGTGTGATAATGTATTTAGGTACAGACACATCCGAGGTAAAAGACAGGTGTAACATCTAGGATAGTGTGATAATGTATTTAGGTACAGTTGCATCCGAAGAAACAGACAGCTATAACATCTGGGATAGTGTGATAATGTATTTAGGTACAGACACATCCGAGGTAACAGACAGCTGTAACATCTGGGATACTGTGATAATGTATTTAGGTACAGACGCATCCGAGGTAACAGACAGCTGTAACATCTGGGATAATGTGATAATGTATTTAGGTACAGACACATCCGAGGTAACAGACAGCTATAACATCTGGGATAGTGTGATAATGTATTTAGGTGCAGACACATCCGAGGTAACAGACAGCTGTAACATCTGGGATAATGTGATAATGTATTTAGGTACAGATGCATCCGAGGTAACAGACATCTGTAACATCTGGGATAATGTGATAATGTATTTAGGTACAGACACATCCGAGGTAACAGACAGCTATAACATCTGGGATAGTGTGATAATGTATTTAGGTGCAGACACATCCGAGGTAACAGACAGCTGTAACATCTGGGATAATGTGATAATGTATTTAGGTACAGACGCATCCGAGGTAACAGACAGCTATAACATCTGGGATAATGTGATAACGTATTTAGGTACAGACGCATCTGAGGTAACAGACAGCTATAACATCTGGGATAGTGTGATAATGTATTTAGGTACAGATGCATCCGAGGTAACAGAGAGCTATAACATCTGGGATAATGTGATAATGTATTTAGGTACAGACGCATCCGAGGTAACAGACAGCTATAACATCTGGGATAATGTGATAATGTATTTAGGTACAGACGCATCCAAGGAAACAGACAGCTATAGCATCTGGGATAATGTGATAATGTATTTAGGTGCAGACACATCCGAGGTAACAGACAGCTATAACATCTGGGATAATGTGATAACGTATTTAGGTACAGATGCATCCGAGGTAAAAGACAGCTATAACATCTGGGATAATGTGATAATGTATTTAGGTACAGACGCATCCGAGGAAACAGACAGCTATAGCATCTGGGATAATGTGATAATGTGTTTAGGTGCAGACACATCCGAGGTAACAGACAGCTATAACATCTGGGATAATGTGATAACGTATTTATGTACAGATGCATCCGAGGTAACAGACAGCTATAACATCTGGGATAGTGTGACAATGTATTTAGATACAGATGCATCCGAGGTAACAGATAGCTATAACATCTGTGATAATGTGATAATGTATTTAGGTACAGACGCATCCGAGGTAACAGACAGATATAACATCTGGGATAATGTGATAATGTATTTAGGTACAGATGCATCCGAGGTAACAGACAGCTGTAACATCTTGGATAATGTGATAATGTATTTAGGTGCAAACACATCCGAGGTAACAGACAGCTATAACATCTGGGATAATGTGATAACGTATTTAGGTACAGATGCATCCGAGGTAAAAGACAGCTATAACACCTGGGATAGTGTGATAATGTATTGAGGTACAGACACATCCGAGGTAGCAGACAGCTGTAACATCTGGGATAATGTGATAATGTATTTAGGTACAGACACATCCGAGGTAACAGACAGTTATAACATATGGGATAGTGTGATAATGTATTTAGGTACAGACACATCTGAGGTAACAGACAGCAATAACATCTGGGATAATGTGATAATGTATTTAGGTACAGACGCATCCGCGGTAACAGACAGCTATAACATCTGGGATAGTATGATAATGTATTTAGGTACAGACACATCCGAGGTGACAGACAGCTATAACATCTGGAATAATGTGATAATGTATTTAGGTACAGACGCATCCGAGGTAACAGACAGCTAAAACATCTGGGATAGTGTGATAATGTATTTAGGTACAGATGCATCCGAGGTAACAGACAGCTAAAACATCTGGGATAATGTGATAATGGATTTAGGTACAGACGCATCCGAGGTAACAGACAGCTATAACATCTGGGATAATGTGATAATGTATTTAGGTACAGACGCATCCAAGGTAACAGACAGCTATAACATCTGGGATAGTGTGATAATGTATTTAGGTACAGACACATCCGAGGTAACAGACAGCTATAACATCTGGGATAATGTGATAATGTATTTAGGTACAGACGCATCCGAGGTAACAGACAGCTATAACATCTGGGATAGTGTGATAATGTATTTAGGTACAGACACATCTGAGGTAACAGACAGCTATAACAGCTGGGATAATGTGATAATGTATTTAGGTACAGACGCATCCGAGGTAACAGACAGCTATAACATCTGGGATAGTGTGATAATGTATTTAGGTACAGACACATCCGAGGTAACAGACAGCTATAACATCTGGGATAATGTGGCAATGTATTTAGGTACAGACACATCCGAGGTAACAGACAGCTATAACATCTGGGATAGTGTGATAATGTATTTAGGTACAGACACATCCGAGTTAACAGACAGCTATAACATCTGGGATAGTGTGATAATGTATTTAGGTACAGACACATCCGAGGTAACAGACAGCTATAACATCTGGGATAATGTGATAATGTATTTAGGTACAGATGTTTCCGAGGTAACAGACAGCTATACCATCTGGGATAATGTGATAATGTATTTAGGTACAGACGCATCCGAGGTAACAGACAGCTATAACATCTGGGATAAAGTGATAATGTATTTAGGTACAGACGCATCCGAGGTAACAGACAGCTTTAACATATGGGATAGTGTGTTAATGTTTTTAGGTACAGACGCATCCGAGGTAACAGACAGCTATAACATCTGGAATAATGTGATAATGTATTTAGGTACAGACGCATCCGAGGTAACAGACAGCTAAAACATCTGGGATAGTGTGATAATGTATTTAGGTACAGATGCATCCGAGGTAACAGACAGCTAAAACATCTGGGATAATGTGATAATGGATTTAGGTACAGACGCATCCGAGGTAACAGACAGCTATAACATCTGGGATAATGTGAGAATGTATTTAGGTACAGACGCATCCAAGGTAACAGACAGCTATAACATCTGGGATAGTGTGATAATGTATTTAGGTACAGACACATCCGAGGTAACAGACAGCTATAACATCTGGGATAATGTGATAATGTATTTAGGTACAGACGCATTCGAGGTAACAGACAGCTATAACATCTGGGATAGTGTGATAATGTATTTAGGTACAGACACATCTGAGGTAACAGACAGCTATAACAGCTGGGATAATGTGATAATGTATTTAGGTACAGACGCATCCGAGGTAACAGACAGCTATAACATCTGGGATAGTGTGATAATGTATTTAGGTACAGACACATCCGAGGTAACAGACAGCTATAACATCTGGGATAATGTGATAATGTATTTAGGTACAGACACATCCGAGGTAACAGACAGCTGTAACATCTGGGATAATGTGATAATGTATTTAGGTACAGACGCATCCGAGATAACAGACAGCTATAATATCTCGGATAGTGTGATAATGTATTTAGGTACAGACGCATCCGAGGTAACAGATAGCTATAACATCTGGGATAGTGTGATAATGTATTTAGGTACAGATGCATCCGAGGTAACAGACAGCTATAACATCTGGGATAATGTGATAATGTATTTAGGTACAGACGCATCCGCGGTAACAGGCAGCTATAACATCTGGGATAATGTGATAATGTATTTAGGTACAGATGCATCCGAGGTAACAGACAGCTGTAACATCTGGGATAGTGTGATAATGTATTTAGGTACCGACGCATCTGAGGTAACAGATAGCTATAACATCTGGGATAATGTGATAATGTATTTAGGTACAGACGCATCCGAGGTAACAGACAGCTATAACATCTGGGATAGTGTGATAATGTATTTAGGTATAGAGGCATCTGAAGTAACAGACAGCTATAACATTTGGGATAATGTGATAATGTATTTAGGTACAGACGCTTCCGAGGTAACAGACAGCTGTAACATCTGGGATAATGTGATAATGTATTTAGGTACAGATGCATCCGAGGTAACAGACAGCTATAACATCTGGGATAGTGTGATAATGTATTTAGGTATAGAGGCATTTGAAGTAACAGACAGCTATAACATTTGGGATAGTGTGATAATGTATTTAGGTACAGAGGCATCTGAGGTAACAGACAGCTATAACATTTGGGATAGTGTGATAATGTATTTAGGTACAGACACATCCGAGGTAACAGACAGCTGTAACATCTGGGATAATGTGATAATGTATTTAGGTACAGATGCATCCAAGGTAACAGACAGCTATAACATCTGGGATAATGTATTTAGGTACAGACGCATACAAGGTAACAGACAGCTATAACATTTGGGATAGTGTGATAATGTATTTAGGTACAGACGCATCCGAGGTAACAGACTGCTATAACATCTGGGATAATGTGATAATGTATTTAGGTACAGACGCATCCAAGGTAATAGACAGCTATAACATCTGGGATAGTGTGATAATGTATTTAGGTATAGACGCATCCGAGGTAACAGACAGCTATAACATCTGGGATAATGTGATAATGTATTTAGGTACAGACGCATCCGAGGTAACAGACAGCTATAACATCTGGGATAGTGTGATAATGTATTTAGGTACAGATGCATCCGAGGTAACAGACAGCTATAACATCTGGGATAATGTGATAATGTATTTAGGTAGAGACGCATCCAAGGTAACAGACAGCTATAACATCTGGGATAATGTGATAATGTATTTAGGTACAGACACATCCGAGGTAACAGACAGCTATAACATCTGGGATAATGTGATAATGTATTTAGGTACAGAGGCATCTGAGGTAACAGACAGCTATAACATCTGGGATAATGTGATAATGTATTTAGGTACATCCGAGGTAACAGACAGCTATGACATCTGGGATAGTGTGATAATGTATTTAGGTACAGACGCATCCGAAGTAACAGACAGCTATAACATCTGGGATAATGTGATAATGTATTTAGGTACAGACACATCCGAGGTAACAGACAGCTATAACATCTGGGATAATGTGATAATGTATTTAGGTACAGAGGCATCTGAGGTAACAGACAGCTATAACATCTGGGATAATGTAATAATGTATTTAGGTACAGACGCATCCGAGGTAACAGACAGCTGTAACATCTGGGATAGTGTGATAATGTATTTAGGTACAGACGCATCCTAGGTAACAGATAGCTATAACATCTGGGATAATGTGATAATGTATTTAGGTACAGACGCATCCGAGGTAACAGACAGCTATAACATCTGGGATAGTGTGATAATGTATTTAGGTATAGAGGCATCTGAAGTAACAGACAGCTATAACATTTGGGATAATGTGATAATGTATTTAGGTACAGACGCTTCCGAGGTAACAGACAGCTGTAACATCTGGGATAATGTGATAATGTATTTAGGTACAGATGCATCCGAGGTAACAGACAGCTATAACATCTGGGATAGTGTGATAATGTATTTAGGTATAGAGGCATTTGAAGTAACAGACAGCTATAACATTTGGGATAGTGTGATAATGTATTTAGGTACAGAGGCATCTGAGGTAACAGACAGCTATAACATTTGGGATAGTGTGATAATGTATTTAGGTACAGACACATCCGAGGTAACAGACAGCTGTAACATCTGGGATAATGTGATAATGTATTTAGGTACAGATGCATCCAAGGTAACAGACAGCTATAACATCTGGGATAATGTATTTAGGTACAGACGCATACAAGGTAACAGACAGCTATAACATTTGGGATAGTGTGATAATGTATTTAGGTACAGACGCATCCGAGGTAACAGACTGCTATAACATCTGGGATAATGTGATAATGTATTTAGGTACAGACGCATCCAAGGTAATAGACAGCTATAACATCTGGGATAGTGTGATAATGTATTTAGGTATAGACGCATCCGAGGTAACAGACAGCTATAACATCTGGGATAATGTGATAATGTATTTAGGTACAGACGCATCCGAGGTAACAGACAGCTATAACATCTGGGATAGTGTGATAATGTATTTAGGTACAGATGCATCCGAGGTAACAGACAGCTATAACATCTGGGATAATGTGATAATGTATTTAGGTAGAGACGCATCCAAGGTAACAGACAGCTATAACATCTGGGATAATGTGATAATGTATTTAGGTACAGACACATCCGAGGTAACAGACAGCTATAACATCTGGGATAATGTGATAATGTATTTAGGTACAGAGGCATCTGAGGTAACAGACAGCTATAACATCTGGGATAATGTGATAATGTATTTAGGTACAGACGCATCCGAGGTAACAGACAGCTATGACATCTGGGATAGTGTGATAATGTATTTAGGTACAGACGCATCCGAAGTAACAGACAGCTATAACATCTGGGATAATGTGATAATGTATTTAGGTACAGACGCATCCGAGGTAACAGATAGCTGTACCATCTGGGATAATGTGATAATGTATTTAGGTATAGAGGCATCTGAAGTAACAGACAGCTATAACATTTGGGATAATGTGATAATGTATTTAGGTACAGACACATCCGAGGTAACAGAATGCTGTAACATCTGGGATAGTGTGATAATGTATTTAGGTACAGACACATCCGCGGTAACAGACAGCTATAACATCTGGGATAACGTGATAATGTATTTAGGTACAGAGGCATCTGAGGTAACAGACAGCTATAACATCTGGGATAATGTGATAATGTATTTAGGTACAGACGCATCCGAGGTAACAGACAGCTATAACATCTGGGATAATGTGATAATGTATTTAGGTACAGAGGCATCTGAGGTAAGAGCTTTCATTCACATAAATAAGGAAACTTTCTGTGATTTGATATTTGAGATTGGATATATTTAGGGGGCAATATGAAAAGAAGAAAGACTGTTATCCTTGGAACAGATATGTGTTTATTTTTAAGACATTATGGACATTTCCTATTTTTTTGATAATAAAGGTCTATGAACAGGGGATGGGATTGCAATATGGTCTTGAACATGGTAAATGAAAATATTATATATATCCCTAGTATTATAAATGTCGAAGGAGATAAAGATGTTGTAAAATACTGGGGCCAACCAAAAACATTTTTTTTGTGGGGAATCAGATCATTTAATTAATAACTGTGATAAAGCAAAATGTTATTTATGTGAAGAGATGGGACACAATACAAAACAAAATGTGATTCAAAATGTTATAAATGTAAGAAAACTGATCACATGTGGATGGATTGTAATGAAAATGTAAGTATGGTACACAGGGAATCAGACACTCACCAAAAACCATAAGAACAAACACAGATAGAACAGGAAATAATGAGAAATGGTAACGATGAAGATGGAGAAAATAGAGAAGAAGCTAATAAAGAAAAAGAAATACAAGACGTGATAATGAAGATGTACAATGGACTGTGGTGAAGGAAAATAATTCAATTGATAAAAGGGTGAGAAAAATGAAAATAAAATTTAAAGGAGTCGCTATAAAAGACTAAAAGGAAAGGAAAGGATGAATAGAGTAAAAACTGACTTAGCAAGAATACTTAAAAAGAAAGGAAAAGTCAATTGTAGAATAGTAGCCATGAATGTAAATAGCATGAAAGGCTTAGTTAGAAGATTATGTGTTCTAGAATAAGTCTGGATACAGATAAAATAGTTTTAGGAGACATGCAACTTTAAAATAAAGAGGAAAGAATACAAATAGAAACCTTATATGGAGGTAACATAGTTTGGAATGTGGGTACAGAAACATGTACAGGTGTATGTATTCTGTGCAAGGAATTTGTAGAAATATTAAATGTGACCTTAGATTAATGATTTTTGATGTAAAATGGAAGGAACAGATATATAGACTCATTCCTCTATATGCATATGTCACAAATAAAGTATGAGAAAATATGCTTAAAAAATTTTGGATTATATAATAGTCAATGTACATATTATAACCATAGGGACTTTTAAGTGTGATTTGAAAAGAAAAAAATAAAAAGGATGGTGATATAAACAAAAGATTAGAGATAATCAGATATGGCAAATTTAGTGTATGGAAATCTAATAGGTGGATTTATAGTAGAGGAGAACGCAGAACAGAAATAGATTATTTCTGGATACCTTCATGGGGCGAGCCTACAGAGGAAGGAATAATAGAAACAGGGTTTTGGAGTCATGCATCTATTTGGATAGAGATGAAATGAAAAGAATGTATAAAGACAGGAAAAATGAAAAAGACTAAATGAAAATAAAGGTGATGAAGGAAAATTAATATCAATAGAGCTTTGGATAGATCAAAATGGTATGAGGGAATTTTATAGCAACTGATCTGAATGGTGGATAGTATTTAAAGAAAATTTCAATAAATATTATATGGAACGCCAATTTCATGTCAAGAGAGAAGCAAATAGATGTTACGGAAAACTAAGTAATGAAGCATATAATAATATAGAAAAAACAATAGGGAATATTTTATTAAAGAAACAATATACAAGATGAACCAAGAAAAATACTTATTATATAAAAAAGATACTTTTTACAATGAAAAATTAAGAAGTGGTTCCATACTTAAGTAGACTCATTAAAGAGGTCAACAGTATAGTGAGAGAGATGAAAGATGTAACAGGTGCAATACAGGACTGTCCAGAACAATAATGGAAATAGTAGAAGAACATGTAGAAGAAATGTTTAAAGAAAGCAAGATACAGAAGAAGCAGCAATGGAAGGATAAATGCTTTCATAACAGGATAATAAGGATTTATAAAGAGAAATACTTGTATATGAAGCAGACAGAATATTACATTAGCTAATGCAGAATCCACAGCAGGACCCACTGGAATAGAGTATCTTATGTATAAAATATGCTAATCTGACAAAAAAGTGCTTTTCAGGTTTGTTGATTGAACAGCTAAAAGAATGATTTCAGTATAAAGAATCATGCAGTGGCATTTTTAAAGTTTATCTAAAAAAAACGGGGATAGACATGAAATACAGAATTGGAGACCGATAATATTAACTAACACAAATTATAAAATCTTTATAAGAATCATACAGAAAATACTGCAAGTTAAACTACTTAAAAATAAAGACTCGTAAAATCACTGGAGAGGCACTCAACAACACTAAATAACTAAACAAAGTACCAAGGAAACATCATGAACCTCTCAGGTGTATTATAAGTTAATGTTATCATTCATTTAATATAAGAACTTCTTCAGAACTTCAGAAATTAAACTACATAACATTATAGAGGAAATGATTGATAGTGTTAAAGGAAAAGGCTGTTAGGAGTTATTAATAATAGCTAAAGAAATGGTAAATGAGTGTATATATACAGGAAGGAATAAATGAAAATTATGATAGGTGACCTGCGTAAGGCTTGTGACACTATACAGCATGAAATATTATGAGAAATATTTCAATCTTACAATATTAGTATAACAATAACAAATGTCTTACTGCTTATAAACATAACAAAATAAAGGACTTAGTCAATAGTTGGCTAAGTCATGAAAATATACAAAGAGGGTAATCAGACAAGAGTGTCTGTTAAATAGCTTAATATTAGTAGTAAAGACTGTGATATTAACTCATATAAATCAAGATATGAAAAAAGAAGGATATCAATCTACATATTATACTATCTTATGCAGATGACATCATAATTGTTATGAAAGATGTGAAAGGGATGACAGGCATACTGAATTATTTAAACGAATGTTTAAAAGCCGTATGTATATATCTAAATAGAGGAAAGAGTAAAGGATTGGCGATAATGGGAAGCATACCCCTCAACTGTCCAGATTCTTCTAGAATGTCCAGATTTTTGCCTAATAATTTTGATCTTTTCCTCATAACATTTGTGGTTTTCTAGCAAATCATTCGAGTTCACTAAATAATGACAGACGTTTTAGTTTCAGACTTCATATCCTTCAAAAAAGGCACCCTAAGCTAAAATGTGTTATTCTAGCAACTTTAAGAGCAATATTTAGAATCTGTTCATATTTTTAGGCCTTTGTCCCCCCATTATTATTGTTTTTGTCCAGATTTCTTAAACTGAGAGGTTGAGAGGTATGATGTGAACATAGGAGGAATTGAGTTTAGTTTGGAAAAAATAACAGTTTTGGGAAAGCTAGAAATAAGATTACATTGGGAGAAAATGACAGAAAACATGAAAAAAATATGTGTGTTTTGGAGAATGTTTAGAAAAAGATATATTTAATAAATTCAGTATTAATGACTAAAATGTCATACTTAGCTACTGTATTTAGCTTACCATTAGAACATGAGAAAGAGATATATACCATTGTGTTTTCATTTATATGGGGTTATACTTTATACGTTGCGAAAGAAGAGGGAGGTCTAGGACTAATCAATCTTGTGGTTTATGCAGCTTCACTGAATCTGTATAAAGTCCTTAAAAGGTTGAAAGGTAATAATAAAGGATTATTGACTAGAGTATTAAAACGTAAATATGAAAAGGAGTGGAAATTAGCACAAAGACTGAAAAGGGTAAGAGAAGGTACAAATACTGAAATACAACTTTATTAGGAAAAGATATCATCATGGAAAATAAATATGGATGAAATAAAAAAAATGAAAGAAAACACAGTATGCAAATATTATGTGCAAGTCTTATTATGCAAGCAAAAAAGAAAAAGTGGGTAGCGTCACCAAAGACAGAGTACATCAAAGTACAAACTTCAAAGAAAGAACGGTTCTGCCACCAATCCTGCTAAAAATGTGAAACTTGAAAACTTGTAATAAAAATAAAACAATGATAAAATAAAACACACTGGCTCATAAACCGCATAAGCACTTTCGGTGTAATACCTTTTTCAAATCCTAAATGTTAGCCAGTAAAACTTCCTGTTAAATACCTTCATTCTCTGGTATTCACTCATTCAAAAATAGTTAGTAGCCATAGGAATGTATATACCCTGTCAATTAGGTTATTTAGAGTGTTGAAGAGGTTTTCCTTTTAGTGCAGGTTTTAAAGGAACAAATGCATTCAGACCTGGTGGCTGATCTGAACGCAAGTTCATTACCCACTTCATTTCTTCACTTTCTGTTGGATTTACTAAATCACCACCTCTTAATGTTCCATGGAGCCTAGTTAGTGTCATAAACTTAAAAGCATGGCTACCATTTGCACTAATTTGCATATAAAGTGCATTGCTAGTAACTTTATTTTTTTTATGTCGGATAAATGTTTTAGGATACATTCTTTAAACATTTGGTTCATTTTTCCTATGTAGTATGCGTTACAGTGACTGCAGGTTGCCACATATATGATGTTCTTACTCCAACAATTTGCAAATCCTTCAAATTAATAGTTCTTCTTAGTTAAGAGATGTATGATGATATTCGAGTTGTTAATGTAAGAACATGCCTTGCAACTTCCACATCTGAATGTATCAACTCTCCTAGTCATTTGAAAGCTCCTATTTTCAGAGATGGCTTCAATTTCTGTTTTATAACATAGCAGTCTTTTTAGATTTTTCCTGTTCTTAAAAGAAAAACTGGGTTGATCTCCAATAATTTCTCTATAATTTTATTATCAGATGTTAACACTGGCCAAAATTTATTAACGAAGTTACGAATAGCAAAATTGTCAGCACTATATGTTAGCTGACATCTCAAGTTAGACTTTCGCTCTTTTTGTTTGGCCTTAATTATTCCTCCTTGGTCCGAAAAATA
>NC_056739.1:63224951-63229951 GCF_019279795.1 Protopterus annectens | reverse complement strand
CAGTGCCATAAAAGAATGCTAAAATAAAATGGATACCAGGGTGAGCTCCCTGCTCTCGAGCTTGTTTATGTTACTTTGAAAGGCCCATTGCAAGCAGACTTATGAAAAGAAACGAAACAAAAACAAATGAGGTTGGCAGAAGTAAAAGGAAGAGACTGAGGAATGGTTAAGTGAGAAAAAGTAGGTAGGAATGTATGTAAAAGGAGAGAACTGAAAATAAGAAGTAACAGATAGTGAGTACTTGGAGAGTAAGAGAAAATGTAAAAGAAATGCATGAATAGGTGGACAGAACGTGAAAGAACTAGAAAAGGAAATGGGGAGCAGCAAAAAAAGAGGGTGAAATATATAAAGGGAGAGAAAATAAAACTTAGGAAATGTTAGAAAAAGTAGATGAAAAGGGAAGAAAGGGAGAAAGACTGGTGGAAACAGTGAAGTAAAATGACAAGCTTTAGACACATCAGTGCAGCTTAAACTTTTTGTGACTTCTTATAGTTAGTTATACAATGAGTAGTTAGAAAAGCACATAAAAAGCTTATCAGCAAATGCAGTGGGCTTTTAACAGTAGTAACATAATGTAACTAAATAAGCTAAAAACGTTTCGTCATGGAATATTTAAGGGATACATGCATTATCAGTCTGCATTTTAAACGGTTGTCATTGAAAGTTCTTATTATCCTGTTGCAGGGCATATTTGAGCACTAAAAATACATGCTGCTTTTGTGCTCTAGCACAAACTAATACATACATACATCTGTACAGATCACTGGAGAGGCACTTACAGAAAAACAAAGGTAAAATAGTGAGAAAGAGAGGTGTCCTAATAAAACCAACCTGATGTGACTGCATAGATTATGACTGAAATGAGATTTGTACTTTGTAAACAGCAGTCATATTGAGACTTGCTAGGTATGTTTCATTTCTCACAAAATGACAATTAGTCGTAGACACGTACACATCTCCCATGATGCTGTCCCCTTTGAATGCAGTCTTTTGATGCAAGAGGGATTACAACCTTGTCCCCATCACCAGAATTTAATTTAGAGCGCTGATAACTGCCTCCCCCCAACAACCAAGTCTTTCAGAGAACCCTGGGTGGAGGATTATGGGTTGTTATTAAAAGTGGCAGGAACAGTCTCTGATAACAGCTGCAACAAAGCTGAAGAGTTATTGGAATTCAGCAATTTCAACATCAGCTCTTTTCTCCCTCATTGAAAGGCAAGCAACTGTCACATGAACTCATCATTTTTCAAAGTATCTAAAGAGAAAATCTGTTTTCTCTCTCTTACTTTTTCAATACCAAAGTAATGGTCTTAGACCTGCTTCTTTGGCACAAGTCTAAAGCCTTATTCTGCTGTATCTAGCTGCAGCTATGAAAAAAATAAAACAGAATTACAGTTTGCATTTTGACAGCAGCTGTACAGCCAGTAGTCACATTTGGGGTACAAAGGTCAGGCGGCTGCATAGTTTGCTATTCACATGTTTATAAAGTATTGCACTCTGTCATATCTCAGTCCATACAAAATATGTACCCTGCTGGCGCCTTCAAGCAATTTTATAACAGGGGTGAAAGGGAAGGTGGGTGAAGGTGAGCAGCCAAAGTATGAATGATACAGTAGAAATTTGACAAGTTAGGAGATGATAAAAAACAGCTTGGACAGAATACTTGTAGGTAAGATAAATATCTTTATACATTACCCCAACACAGACACATACATTTTTGTATACATGATTTCTCACCCCATCACTATTAAATGGTTTAATATTTTCTTACAGATTTAGCATTTGTTTTCTTTTTGGTTGAAAGTTCTTATTTGCAAGTCTTTTAAACGGTTTCAAAAATAATTCAACTACAAATATACAACAGAGCCAAAATAAATTTCTAAGCTAGTCAAAAAGCAAATGACTAGTAACTATAAATCAAAGGGGTTTAATAGTCCAGATGAGCTGTTGCCAAGCTTTGTGAAGCCGAAATGGACCATCAGATTGATTTCAAAAGGGTATGCATTTTCAGGACATATTGCTCTTGGAATGAGGTGTAAATGTCTGTTAGTTTAGAGATGCGCATTTATCAACAATAATCATTACCAACATCATCTTCATCATCCCCATTTTTACATGGGGTCAGGGTGTCACATTGACATAAGTCAACGTAACCCACTCACACAGAGTCAATGTTTACATCACCAGGTGGTTGCCCTGATGTGGATCTGCAATAATCAAAGACATAAAATAATAATCAAACTAAATTAACTTAGCCTGGCCCAGATGCATAAAGGGTTAGTTAAAGTCCTATTACCAGATGACCTAAGATCAGTTAAAGGCCTGAACTTTGCTGCAGACAGGCAGGAGACCATGGAAATGAGTTGCTGACGTTCTCTCACCCATCCTTGGGGGAGTGTGTCAAACTGTGCAGGAGTATGGTGTGCAGTGCATGGACTGGGGAAATGTGTTTGGCTCTGCTAGGCAGCATGTGCATGGTAGCCTTCTTGGGAAGTGTGTTGGAAACACACACACACACACACACACACACAAACACACACACACACACACACACACACACACACACACACACACACACACACACACACACACACACACACACACACACACACACACACACACACACACACACACACACACACACACACACACACACACACACACACACACACACACACACACACACACACACACACACACACACACACACACACACACACACACACACACACACACACACACACACACACACACACACACACACACACACACACACACACACACACACACACACACACACACACACACACACACACACACACACACACACACACACACACACACACACTCACACACACACACACACACACACACACACACACACACACACACACACACACACACACACAAACATACACACACACACACACACACACACACACACACACACACACACACAAACACACACACACACACTCACACACACACACACAAACATACACATACACACACACACACACACACACACACACACACACACACACACACACACACACACACACACACACACACACACACAAAGGCAAAAGCAGTTCCTAGAGTATGCAAATGTGCACCTTACTTTGCAGAACCTTTCAAATCTGAACTAGAACTCTGACCACTGTTAACTATTGTTTTTGCTGTCTCATTGGCTTGCAAGCATAGCCGATGTGGCAATGGCATCACAAAGTCATCATCGATCAAAGGGACTGACGTTGATGCTTCTAAAGTTTTCCCACCAATGTAGTCGTTTGAAAAGGGACATCAGAGGGGAATTTTTTCTCTACTTTCTTTCTTTTGGATGCTGAGGAGAGGGCTTTGCTTGCAAGGAATTGGCAGATCAGCATGGTGACTTAGAGAGTCAGAGAGCAGAAATCTATTATTTGTCACCAGTGTTACTTCTTTACTGGCAGGAAAGACCTGTGTGCTGAAGAACTGCCTTTGGGAGTCCTCTTCTGGGAGCCAAAAGAGCTGTTTATTACTCCCACTGCTTACAGGCAGCAAGAAAAGTCTGATCAGTGCTGTGCTGAATAATTTCTAAGTTGTGTCTGTTTCCATGTGGCTGCAGCTGGAAAAGTCGGCAAGGCATGAGAGTCTGATGTGTGCAGATAATGCTTTCATTTATTCCCTGTGTTAAGTGAGGAAAGCTGTACAGACACTGCTTGTAGTTCAGAGCTGCTGTTCTCACTGACACAAGCAAGTAACTTACACAGATTTAGTGGATACGCTAAGGGTGCACTTACTGAACTCTTTGTTTTATCATTCCTTTAATTGCTTTATGAGGTGAGGGTAAACACCATGAAGAATGCACATTTACATCTGATAATTTGTGACCATATGACCTATTGATAATACTGTACAGAAAGCAATTATTGTTTTGCATATAACTACTTTGTATAAAGCATCACTATGTTTGTCACACACTGACAAGCATAAAAACACATTTTCCCCCTAATCCCACAAAAGGTTTGCATACTGTTTCAGGGAGTTCATTTGATTTTTTTCTAATGTTTAGCATGCTGCATTATTTTTAAGAAGGGATGAGATGAGTGAGTTTAAATGCACTTCCTACTTCTGAATAAAAGCACTCTGTCAATTCAGGCCACTTATCTGAAAATGACCACCAAGAAGAATACTCAGACACTTAAGAAATCACAAGACAATACTTACTTTCATGCTGGTCAGGCAGAAAATTCAAACAATGCGTAGGGGGAAAAGACATTTACGAGAAATGGCCCATCCATATGGAACCATATTCCATCCAACATAATTAACCTCCTCTTCTTGGACAGTTTTAAGACAGGCCTAAGGGAATATCTTGAAAAGCAATCAACTTGTTCTTGCTTTAAAGAACAAATATATAGAACAAATCTGTACCTTACAGCTCTATAGTAATATTCTGTTCTAATGTTATGTATGTTGACACATTGCAACTGCATTTTATTAAACCCTTGTCTGCTTAATGGATTAGCTCAACTGAGCTTGGGCCATAGCTGAAAAAAAGGGTCAGATTGCCAGACAACCTACCCAGTAACCAAATAATACATACATAAACTTTGTGGGACGAGGGTAAAAAAAACTGAAAATGTGTCTTTGCCAGCTTGTGACAATGTGACCTAGTAATACTTTGTAATTATTCTTTCACACGTAACTGCTTTCCACAAAGCATCACTAGGTCATACAGTCACACACTGGTTGTAGATTTGCTATGTTAATTTTATACAGAGCTTCTTACTGAAACATTGCATGCACATTTTTTTCTGGTAAGACTCATTATGTATAGATTGCTGCTGATACTGACTATATTCTCCTGCTATATTTCCCTGTATCGTCTTGTTCTTTTGTGTAATATCCAGCCAGGTATCCAGCTTTCTACTTTCCATTCTTGTGGCATTTTATTGCAGAATCTGATAACAAAATACATAGTATGCACTCTAAGCTGATGTATACTTTGTAGCAAG